>NW_027470307.1:0-40171 GCF_051020765.1 Lasioglossum baleicum
CCTATCCCTGCGAAAGTCTATCGCGCTATGTCGGGAGTATAACATGGTGTTCAGAGAGAGAAATTAGTGTTCATTTCAGAGACGGGCACATTAACTTCATTTATGAATTACGAGATCGAGGGTCAAATCGTTCGAGAGAGATACAACCTTCTGTGAAAGAGGAACGGCTAAGCCAATAGCTAAACATATCCTGTGATGCCCAAAGTACGACCAGATTTTCCGATAGTAAATGCGCCGTACAGTATAGGCAATAAACACCTCAGTTCACGGTTCGAGTATTAACACTATTCGTACCGACAATTCACGTATACCTATTCCTACAGCGGCCGGTCAAATGAGCGGCCTTTCATAACTTATACTTTTCAATATTGAGTGGAGACTGATAGCCAGTTTACCAGTATAGAAATATATTTTCTTTCATTCAAGAGTATAATCTACATTTTATTCGTCTTCGTTGCATTTTTCCAAATGGGCTTCTCAACTGTACATTTCCCCACACGTACTTCTTTCATTTTTGACAGATTTTGTTCGTCCTATTATGTTTACAATAACTTATCAGACATGTTTTCCGTTCGCAGCAACCTGTATATGTACTTGCGATGGATTTTGTTTCATTTTCTTTGCCAAGCTCGTGTTGGAATTCGAATGCAAGTTCTTCTGCCAATTGGAATAGAAATTCCTGTCTTGTAATTTCTCCTCCCGTAGTTTCTTTATATAACACCCGTGCATTTATCCCTGCTAAATCCAATCCAAGATATTAAAAAATACTTGCAATGGTCATATCGAGATATTGATTTCACCGAATAATTTCTGGCCATTTGATCGGTCACATCTACGCCAAATTTGATGCTATTATACAATAGAATTGTCTCCGGTGTTCGGGTGTCATTTTCTTCAACTTGTATGGAGTTGTGCATTGAACTGAGAATTTGATCATTCTTTCTTGGTTTGGCTTTCTAAATTGTCAACATAAATTATTTCAGCGATAGAGTTTGATTAAGAAAAGTGCCATGTCCTCGTTTTTCAGATTTGCCATTCGTGGTAGCTCTTTTCTATTTGCTCTAATTGTCGCAGTAATAGTAGTTTTTTGTTTGCTAAAAGTTTTGTTGCTAAAGGTAGGCTTGTAAAAACGTTGTCTGTGTTTATATTTTTTCACATCCTACATACGGCTCTGCTAATTTCATAGTGACAAACTCTCCAAGATGAACTGAGTGTTCACTACTTTCATCTTTTCACAAATATGGAAAGCCGTTTATTATATATCTGATACGTACATCGGATACTAACCAAAGTTTTAGACCGAATTTGTCCGGCTTATTGGGCATGTATTGAGTGAATTTACACCTTGCTTTCGTTGGAAACAATTGTTCGTCAATAGTAATAAATGGACTTGGTTTATAAGAGTTTTGACTGTTGCCAAAATACCTGTACCAAACATCCGAAGTCTTAGCGAATTTATCGGTTTGTAGCCGTTGGCTTCGTTGATTTCTGTCGTCAAATCGAATGAATTTCCTAATCTCCGTAAAGTCATGTCTACTCATAGTATTTGAGAAAAAAGGCGGGCCCCGCTTTCTATTCCATAGAAGTGCTATATCTGTATTCTTAGCCTCATATGCGCTGCGTGTATACATAATTGCAAAAAATGCGTATAACTTTGCAGTAGACTGTTCCCATTTATATCCCAAAACTCTAAATGCCTCTGCCTCTGTGCACTTTCTTATATGCTCGATTATATTCTTATCAGTTATCGCAGAAAATGCCGTCCTAACATCGGCTTTCAAAGTATTACGTTTACTGTACCCAGTCGGGCCTGATGTTTCCCTAAAAATATGACGAGGTGCTCTTCCAGGATTAGACGCTATTTTTACTTCCTGCCAAACAGCTCCGGCTATCGCAATTTCGCTTGCCTCTTCCTCATTCTCACTATCGGAACTAACTAAAAATCTCCTTCTCTTTCGTCGTCTGCGTACATTCGAAATATTCCCTTCGTCCTCATCCGTCTTCCAGTCGGTTTTAAATGGATCATAATTTTCCGTATTGTCATTTTCCATATCCTGAATTTCCTGATCATCTTCAGAACATTCTTCATCGATATCATTTATTCTCCGTAATAATGCATTCGCACTCCACAAGCGTCTTGACATTTTGGGTAAACATTCAACGGAGAAAATAACATCTAAAATATGGAAATATATTTCAAAATAGATAAAAAAAATTAATAAAAGATAAAATGTGAAACTTACTGCGACGTATTACTAGTCTTGCTCACAACTTTGAAAATTGCACTTATAACACGAAATACGATATAAGGTATTACAAAATAATAATAAAAGACAGCCTAGTATGCTCTTTGTGACATTCACGTTTCGATGCACTCTGTTCGTGTCGCAAGACTATACTGATTTCAATTCGTGAGAAGACGCCTATACATTTACATCAGTTATAGTTTATTTATTTTACGCCATAGTAGAGAAGATGGCGTCAGAGCATTCCAGGATCTGGACCGTATCGGATATCAATCAAGCAAATAAACAACGCTAACCAGATAGTCGAGCGAGAACTGTAAACACTTAGAAGTGCCATATACCATTTTCTGGAAGGTACATCTCGGATAAAATCGTACCACAATTACATTACCTTTCGTTTGTACCGACTTTACAGTTTTGGCATTGAGTCTCAGAGAGAAACTATTACAAAGATGCAAAAATTATACTAACGGTCAAATGACCGGCTATGGTACGATAGACAGACTTCAAATACTTCTCAGAAAATAAGCAATAAAAAAGTAAGTGCATATTAAAAAATGTATCATACATATACATGAGGAGATGTCATAAAGTTTAAAGGCCTTTCACTTACATTGAATGTAAGAAATTTCAATTGAAAATTTAAAATCGGTCATTCCAATGGTCCTGGTAGGAATAGTGATAAAGCAGGCCGTCAAGCGGATGTACAACATTACGTATTCGTGTAGGATTAATCTCCTAACAAATTTCCCTACCCTCCGAAAAACTGACCCGCCGCATCGAGACTATAACACCGTGTTAAGAGGTAAGAAATAGTATACATTTTAGTGAAGAGCACCGTAATTTCATGTATGAATTAGAATACCGGTGGCCATACCGCTCGAGGACGTTGCCACCTACTGTCAGGGACGAATGGCTGAGTTAACAAATTCACATATCCTATGATACCGAAAGTCAAACCAGGTACTCTAGGAGTACATACGTAGCAGAGAATTCGCACTAGACACCTTAATACACCCTTGGAGTATTAAAGTAGTGAGTCAAAGTGGTATATTATATGAAATACGAAATGGTATATAGTCATTCCTTTGTCAGAATACCTCTCCATCCTAAAACATAAGCCGCTTTATCGTGGGAACATTGTCGTGTTCAGATAAACAAATTAGTATCCATTATAATGCGGACACCTTAATTTCATGTATGATGCAGTAGATCGAGTGGCAAACTGTTCCTGGACGATACCACTAGCTTTGACAGTCGCACAGCTATGTCACGAGCTTCACTTACCTCGTGATTCCAAGACTCGAACCAGGAATTCCAGGAGTAAATTCGCTGAACAGTATTGGTACTTGTCACCTTAGTTCATGGAGTGAATATTAAAGTAGGGTGTCATACCGTTCATGATCGTTACATATTGGTATGAGCTCATCCTCCTTATCGAAGGCCTTACTTTCCGTAAGCTAATCCGCTATATCTAGAGTATAGCTTTGTGTGCAGAGTAACACATTAGTTCACATTTTAGCGATGGATGTTTTAATTTCATGAATGGCTTAGAAGTCCGCGGGTTCAACCGTTTTAGATCGTACCCACCTTCTTCGCTCAGACCCCCCTATAGCTTCACATATCCTGCCGTTCCTAGAGGCAGACTAGGTACTCCGCGACTTATCCCGCAGAAGAGTATTGGAATTAGACATACTACATCACAATATAAATATTAAGGAACAGAGATTGCCGTTGTAGAACGCTTATTGCTATACCATCAAACTTTTTAACGAAAACCTTACCCTACGAAAACCTATCCCACCGTATCGAGAGTATAACTTCGTGCACAAGGAAGCAAAATATTATATATCTTAGTGGCGGCACCCTAAGTTTCATGTGTGAATTCGGAGATCAAGCGTCAAACAGTTAGAGAACGTTGCCACCTTCTGCGAGGGATGAACGGCTAAGTCAATAGCTTCACCTCTCCTGTGAGTCTTAAAGTCAAACGCGATATTCGGGGAGTAACTGCGCTACACAGTATTGGAAATAAACACCTTAATTCACGGGTTGCATATTGAAACAGAGCGTCAAGCCGCTTGAGAGAGATACCAATTGGTATATCGCCATACACTTTATCACATACCTTACCTTCCGAGAAACTAACAAGCTGTATCGAGAGTATAACTTCGTGTTGAGAGACGCAAATTTATAACCAATTTTGTCAGGGGCAGCTTAGTTTCATGTATGAATAAGAATATCGAGGGTTACACTGTTCGACAACGTTACCTCCGTGTTTGAGTGTCGAACGGCTAAGTCAATAGGTTCACCAGTCACGTGATTCCGATAGCCAAGTCAGGTATTCTAGGAGTAATGGCGTTGGACAGTATCGGCAATTGACACCTTACCTCACGGATTGAAAATTAAAGCAGACAGTCAAACCGTTGTTGAATGTTTCCTATTGGAATAACGTCAAACGTTTTACGGATGTTTCAACCTTCGGAGAAGCTCTCCCGCCGTATCGAGGGTATAACTTCCAGTTCAGAGGATCAAATTATTAAACATTTTATTGACGGGTAACTTAATTTCATTAGGAACAAGAATATCAAGTATAAAGCCGCCCGAGAACGTTACTACCATCTATGAGAGACGAGCGGCTGAGTCTATAGCTTCACCTATCCAGTGATTCGGAGAGCCAATCCAGGTATTGATGGAGTAACTCCGCCGAGCAGTTTTGCCAATAGACACCTTAATTCATAGTTTGAATAAATAGTGATGCGTCATACCGTTGGAGAGCATTGCCTATTCGTATAAAGTCAAACACTTTACCGTTGGCCTAATCTTCGGATGGGCAAACTTCGAGCTCTAAGAACGAAATTAGTCTTCAGTTCAGTGACGGGCACCATAACTTCTTGTATGAATTAGAAGGTCGAGTGTCAAACCGTTCGTGAAAGTTACATATTGGTATACAGTTAAACATTCTACCGATAGCTTAACCTTCGGCAAAACTAACCCTCCGCCTCGGAAGTATATCTTCGTGTTCAGAGAAGCAAATTATTAAACATTATAGTGAGTGGTACCCTAATTTCATGATGAATAAGAAGATCGAGTGTGAAACAGTTCGAGGAAGTTGCCACCATCTTTGAGATTCGAACGGGTAAGTCAACAGCTTCATATATCCTGTGATTCCGAAAGACAAACGTGATAGGACGGGTGTATATGCGCTGTACAGTAGTGGCAATAGACACCATTGATCACCGTACGATTGTCAAAGTAAACCGTCAACCCGATGTAGAACGGTACCCACTACTATAGATACAAACATTTACGGAGAGACTTACCTTCCGAGAAGCTAACCTCATGTTCAGAGAAAGACATAATTATACATCTTACTGGTGAGCATCACAATTTCATGTACAAATTACAATATCAGGCGCCCAACCAAATGAGAACGACCCTACCGTCTTTATGGATCGCACAGTTAAGTCAACAGCTTGTCCTATCATATGATGGCAAGAGTCAAACAAATTACTATACATTTTAGTGACGTGCACCATATCTTCAAGTACGAATTAGAAAATCGAGGGTCAAACAGTTCGAGAACGTTACCACCCTCTTTGAGATTCGAACAGCTAACTCAATAGCATCACATAATCCTGTGATTCAGAGTGTCAAACCAAGTACTCCGGGAGTAAATACCCTGAACTATATTGGCAATAGACGCCGCAATACACGGTTTGAATATTAATGCGGACCGTCAAACCGTTGTGGAATGTTACCAATTGATACAATGTCAAACGATTTAACGAAGACCTTATCCCCCGAAAATCTAACCGGCTGTGTCGAGAGTATATCTCCGTGTTTAGAGAAACACATTGAAATATATTTTAGTGATGCCACCTTAAATTCATGTATGAATTAGAATATCGAGCGTCAAACCCTCGAGACCGTTACCACCTTCTTTTAGAATAGAACGGCTAAGTCAATAGCTTCACGTATCTTGTGATACTGACAATCAAACCGTGTATTACGGGAGTAAATCCACTGAAGAGTATTGGCAACGGACACTTTAATTCGCGTTTCCAATATTAAAGTGGGGCGTGAAACAATTTAAGAACCGTACCAGATAGTATAAGGTGAAATGTTTTACAAAGACCTTACCCTCCTTGACCCTAATCCGCTGTCTCGACATTATAGATTCGCGATCAGAGATACAGATTAGTATGCAGTTTAGCAACGGGCACCATAATTTCCCGTACGAAGTAGAAAATCGTCTGTCAATCCTTTCGAGGACGCTACCGCATTCTTTGAGTGTCGAAAGGCTTAATCAATTGCTTAACCTATCCAATGATGCCGATACTCAAACCAGGTACACAGGGAGTAGATGCCCTGTACAGTATTGTCATTAGTCACATCACTTCACGGTATAAATGCTAAAGTACAGAGTCCAGCCGTTTTAGACCGTTACCTATTGGTATATCTTCAAACTCCTTACCGAAGGCCTTACAATCCGAGAAGCTAATCCGCTATACTGAGGGTACTACATCGTTTTCCGGGAAGCAAATTAGGAGACGTTTTAGTGACGGGCACCTTAATATCATGCATGAAATAGAAAATCGGAAAGCGGACTGATCCGACGCGTTACCAACTTCTCTGATAGTCGAACGGTTAAGTCTATAGCTTCACCTATCCTGTGATTCCGGGAGTAATACCAAGTATTCCAGGAGTAAGCCCGCTGAACTCTATTGGGAATATACACTTTAGCTCACGGCTTGAATATTAAACTAGAGAGTCAATCCGTTGTTGAACATAACCAATTTGTATAAAGTCATACTTTTTACCGAATACCTTACCTCCCTAGAACCTAACCCGCAGTAGCGAGTATCATGCTTAGTGCTCAAGGAGATAAATTAGTAGACAGTTTAGCAGACGGTCAGGCACTAGGAATCACAGCACGGGTGTCGCTGTTGACTTCGCTGTTCCATTCTCAGAGAAGTTGGGATCGTCGTCGGCCAATTTGGATCTAGATTATTCAATTCAAAACTAAATATAAGGTTTTCGTCTTCTAAAGTGTCTACTAATTCGTTCCGGTTAACAATAAGACAGGCAATCGCTACAGACAGGATGCGTTCTCGGACGGTAACGCCTTCGGTAAAAAGTTTGACACTATGAAAACTCGCAACGTTCTACAGCCGATTGACTCTGCAGTTTAATATTTACACCGTGATATATGGTGTGTGATGCCAATTATGTACAGCGGAATTAATCCCCGAATGCCTGGTTTGACTCACGGAATCACATCGTAGGTGAAGCTGTTGACCTAGCGGTTCGACTCTAAAAGATGGTGCTAACGTTCTCGAACGATTTGACCATCTATATTATAATTCATACATGAAATTATGATGCGCATTACTAAATTGTATACAACTACCTTTCTTTTAACACGAAGTTATACTATCGATACAGCTGGCTAGACTTCTCGGAAATTAAGGCTGTCGGTAAAAAGCTTGTCTCTATACATATAGTTTACGTCATACATGATTTGACACTGACCTTTAATATTTATACCGTGAACTAAGGTTCGTATTGCCAATAATCGTCAGTGGATTTACTCCCGGAATACCTGGTTTGAGTCACGGAGTCATAGGATGCGTGGAGCTATTGACTTACCTGTACGGTTCTCATGAAAGGTGGTAACGTTATCGAACGGTTTGACTCTCGATCTGCTTATTCATACATAATAATAAGGTGTCCTATCTACAACAATCTCCACTTATTTGTTTAGGTGAACTTTAAGTTAGTCCTTCGCTACAGCGGCATACATTCTGGGAAGGCAAGCTATTCGGCAAAGAGTTTGACCCTATTGCAAGTTGTAACGTTATACATCAGCTTGAATCACAACTTTAATATCCATACCGAGAAATGGGGTGTCTATTGCCAATACAGATCAGTGCATTTACTCCCAGAATACCTGGTTTGATTCTCAAAAATACAAGATAGGTGAAACTATTGACTTACACGTTTGATTTTCAAAGAAGTTTGTAACGTTCTCGAATGGTTTGACTATCTATTTTGCCATACATACATGAAAATAAACTGCCCGTCTTCTAAAATGTATACTTATTTGTTTCCTTAAATACTAAGCAGGGCACTCCCTACAGCGGGCTGGACTACTCGGGTGGTAAGGCTTTCGGAAAAATGTTTGATTCTATACGAACAGGTAACGTTCTACAACGGATTTACGCTCGACTTTAATATTCGAATCGAGATTCAAGGTTTAAATTACCAATACTGTGCAGCGGATAGACTCACGGAGTACCTGGTTTAACTCTCGGAATCGCCGCAACGCTGAAGCTAGTGATTTAAATGTTCGGCTCTCAATGAAGGTGGTAACGATATAGAACCGATTGACTCTCGATTTTGCTATTCATACAAGAAAATAATGTGTCCATCATCAAAGACGTCTAATGATTTGTTTTCGTGAGCACTAAGCGAGCTCAGTCGCTTCAACAGTATAGGTTCTCGGAAGGAAAGTTGTCATGTTAAAACATAAATGACTTTATACAGATTGGTAATGCTCTCCGACGGATTGACCTTCATTTTTAGTATACCTGTCGTGAATTAATGTGTCTACTGCCAATACTGACCAGTGGATATTCTCCCGGAATACCTTGTTTGACTTTCGGAATCACAGAGCAGGAGTAGCTATTGACATAACTGTTCGACTCTCACAGAAGGTAGTAACGATCTCGAACGATTTGACAGTCGATCTTCTAATTCGTACATGAAATTATGGTACTCACCAGTAAAATGTGCAGAAATTTGTTTGAATCTTTGCGTCACAGGATGGATCAAGCTGTTGACTTAACAGTGTGACCCTTAAAGACGGTGGGCACGTTCTCGCACGTTTTGACACTCGATCCTGCTATTCATATATGAAAAGTAGGTGTCCGCGTCCTAAAATTCATACTAATGTGTTTATCTACACACGAAGTTATACTATCCATACAGCCGGTTAGCTGCTCGCACGGAAATGCTTTCTGAAAAACGATTGACTTTTTACCAATTGTGATCGAACTCAAACGGTTTGCCGCTCTGCTTTAGCATTGGAGCTGTGATTTATGGTGCCTATGGCCAATACTCTTCAGCGGACTTACTCCTGGAATACCTTGTTTTTTCACTTCGAATGGCAGAATGGGTGAAGCTGTTGCCATCGCCGATCGCCTCTAGGAGAAGGTGGTTGACGTTATTCAACGGTTTCACCCTAGATATTCGAATTCATTCACGTAGTTATGATGCCCGTCGCTAAAATTTACAGTAATTTGTTCCACTGAAAACAATGCTCTACTCTCGATTCAGCGGGTGATGTTTACGGATGTTAAGATCGAGAATAAACAGTTTGACTTTATACAACTGGAAACGTTATCAGACGGTTCGTCGCACTACTTTAATATGCATAACGCGAATTAAGGTGTCTATTGCCGATAATGTTCAGCGTATTTTCTCCCGGCATACCTGGATTGACTCTCGGAATCACAGGATAAGAGAAGCTCTTGACTTAGCCCTTCTACTCGCAGAGAAGGTGGTTACGTTCTCGAACGTTTTGTCCGTCGATCTTCTATTTCATACACGAAAGCCATGTGCTCGTCTCTAAAACGAATACTAATTCGTGCTACTGAACACAGTAATATACTCTCGTTACAGTGGGTTTGATTTCGGAGGGAAAGGTCTTCAGTAACACGTTTCACTTTATAGGCATTGGTAACTTTCACAAACGGCGTGACGCTCAACGTTAATATTGAAACTGTGAAATAATGTGTGCACATCCAATAAAGTGCAGCGGATTTACGCCCGGAATACCATATTGACTCTCGGTATCCCAGGATAAGTTAAGCAATTGACTTAGCCGTTCGATTCAAAGAGGAGGTGTTAACGTTCTAGAATGGTTTGAACCTGGAACTTTTAATTCATGCATGGAATTAAGGTGACCCTCACTGAAATGGATAACAATTTCTTTCTCTGAACACGACGTTATCCCCTCGATGTATCGGGTGAGGTTCGCGGAAGTTAACGCCATCGGTGAAGCGTTTGACTTTACAGCAATTGGTAACGCACTCAAATGGTCTGACGCACTACTTTAATGTTCAAGCCGTGAATTACTGTGTTTATTGCCAAAACTGATCAGCGGTCTTACTCCGGGAATACCTGGTTTGACTCTACGCTCTGTGACGCGGATTTACTTCTGGAGTTCTTGGTTTGACTTTCAGAATCATTGTACGGGAGTAAATGCGCTGTACAGTATTGGCAATGAAGAACACTTTAGTTCACGGCTTCAATATTAAAACAGGCCTTCAAACTGCCGTGGAACGTAACCAGTTGGTATAAAGTCATTCTACTTACCAAATACGTAACTATCCGCGAAGCTACCCCGCTGGATCGAGAGCATTATTTTGTGCTCGGAGTAGCAAATTAGTATAGATTCTAATGACGGGCACCTTATTTACATACGTGAATCAAGAAATCGTGACTAAAACCTTTGGAGAACGTTATCACCTTCTGTAAGTGTTGAATGGCTTTGTTATCAGCTCCACCTATCCTGTGATTCCATGAGTCAAACCAGGTAGTCCGCGACATAACCCGCTGTACAGTAATGTCAATAGACATGCAATTTCGTGGTATGAATATTAATTAACGGGTTCAAACCGTTGTTGACCGTTCCCTAGTGCTATGTTCGAACTTTTTACCGAAGGCCCTACTTTCGGAGAAGCTAACCCGCTGCATCGAGATTATGTCTTCGTGTTTAGAGGAGCAAATTAGTAAACATATTAGTGTCGCTGGCCTTAACATCATGTATGTATTGGAAGATCGAGGGTAAAACCGATCGTGATCATTACGACCTTAGTTGAGAATCGAACGCTTTAGCTATTAGCTTCACCTATCTTATGATTCCGGGAGTCCAGCCAGGTATTCCGGGCGTAAATCTGCAGTATAGTTTAGGCATTAGATTCCGTATTAGACGGTTTCAATATTAACGTATAGCGGCAAGCCAATTGAGAGCGTTAGCAATTGGTATGAAGTCAGACATTTTACCGAGAGCCTTACCATCCTCGAACCTCATGGGGTTCGTCGAAAGAATAAGTTCGTGTTCAGAGAAAGAAATTGGTATTCATTTCAGTGACGAGCACCATAATTTTATGAATGAATTCGAAGATCGAGTGTCACACCGTTCGAGGACGTTATCAACTTCTGTGAGAGACGTACGGCCAACTTTATAGCTTCATCTATCCTGCTATTCGGAGAGACAAACCAGGTATAACTAGAGTAAATCCGCTGAACGGTATAGCCGAAAGACACCTCAATTCACGGTTTGAATATTAAAACAGGCCGTCAAGCCGATGTAGAACATTAACAATTCGCGTACGGTTAAATGTCTTACAGAATGCCTTACCCTCCGAAAATCTGACCCGCTGTATTGCGAGTATAACACCGCGATCAGACGATGGAACTAGCATCCAATTTAGTGACGAGTACCATAATTTCATGCTTGAATTAGAAGATCGAAAGTGAAACCTTTCGACAATGTTACCACCTTCTCTGAGGGACAAAGGACTTAGTCAATAGCTTTACCTATCCAGTGGTTCGGAGAGTTAAACCAGGTATTCCGCGAGAAAGTCCGCTGAAGTGTCTTGGCAATAGACACCATAATTCGCGGTGTGAATACAAAATTATAGCGTCACACCGTGTGAGAACGTTACTAATTGCTATAAAGCCAAACATTTGACTGAAGGCTGTACCTTCCGCGAACATCACCCCCTTCCTCGAGAGTATAACTTCGTCTTGAGAGTATCAAGTTAGTAAACATTTTAGTGACGGGGACATTAGTTTCATAATGAATACGAAGTTCGAGGGTCTAATCGATCGAGATCGTTACCACCTCCTTCGTGAATCGGACGTCTACGTCAACAGCTTCACGTATTCTCTGATCCCGAGAGCCATGTCAGGTGTTCCTGGAGCAAATCTGCGGTTCAGTATGTGCACTGGCCACCCTATTTCACGGTATAAATATTAAAGTACACAGTCAAACCGTTGTAGCACGTCACCTATAGAAATGGAGTCAAACTATGAACCGAATGCCTAACCGCCCGAGATGCTAACCAGCTGGTGCGAGTTTCATGCTTAGTGCTCACAAAACAAATTAGTCCACATTTTAGCAGACGGAATCCTTATTTGTATGTATGAATGGAATAATCGAGGGTCAAACCGTTCCAGAACGATACCGTACTCTTTGAGGTACGAACCGCATACTCTATAGCTTCACTTATCCAGTGATTCCATGAGGCAAACCAGGTATTCCTGGAGAAAATCCGCTGAGCAGTATTTTCAATAGGCACCATAATTCACATTCTGAATATTAGAGTAGAAGCCCAATACGTCGGAGATCATTACCAAATATTTTTAAAATCAATATTTTACCGGATACGTTGCCTTCCAATAACATCGCCGCTGCAGAAAGTGTCATGCATAGTTCGAACGGAAACCAATTAGTAGACATTATGGCAAGTGCATATCTCATTTTCTTGTATGAACCGAATAATCGAGAGTCACAACCTTCGAGAATGATCCTACCTTCCTGGAGATTCGAAAAGCTGAGACAATAGCTTCACCTATGCTGATATTCCGATAGTCAAATCAGGTATACCAGGAATCAATCAGCTGTACACTAATGGGAATGGACACCTTAATTCACGGTTGGAATTCAAAGGTACATAGCCTAACACTTGTCCAACGTTACCGATTGGCATTATGTCAAACATTCTATCGAAGACCGAGTGCAAAGCCAGGCATTCCGGGAGTAAATCCGCTAATGTCGATTGTCAATAGATACCTTAATTCGCGTAGTGAATATTAAAATGGAGCGTAATACCGTGTGAGAACGTTACTATCTGCAATATCAGTGCAACGCTTCACCGAATGCCTTACCGACGGACAAGCTTACTCGCCGTATCGAGAGTATATCTACGTGTTTAGAGAAACATATTAGTATACACTTTAATGACGGCTACTTAAATTCATGCTTGAATTAGAAAATCGCGTGTCAATCCGTTCGCGAAAATTGTCACCTTCTGTGTAAGACGTACGGCTATGTCACATATCTTAGGGTACCCAAAGTTAAACCAGATATTCCGGGAGTAATCGCGCTGTACATTCTTGGCCATAGACACCACAATTCACGGTTTGAATATTAAATTCATGTATTAATTAGAAGATCGATGGTAAAACCGTTCGTGATCGATACCACTATAGTTGAGAATCGAACGCCTTAGTTATTGGATTCACCTATCCTATGATTCCGAGAGTAAAATCAGGTACTATGGGAGTAAATGCGCCGAAAATTATTGGCATTTGGCAACTGAACACACCGTATGGATATTTAAGTACAGAGTCAAACCGCTGGATGAACGTTACCAATTGGTATAAGGTCATATTCAATAGGGGATACCTTACCTTCCGTGAACATAACCCGCTGTATAGAGATTATAACTGCGTGCTGAGAGAAGCAAACTAGTACACATTTTAGAGGCAGAAACCATATTTACATACATGGATAGAAAAATCATGAGTAAATGCTTTTGAGAATGTTGCCACATTCCTAGAGAGTCGAACGGATAATTCAAGGGCTTCACCTATCGTGTGATTCCGAGAGTCAAACCTGGTACTGCGGGAGTAAATGCCCAGTACAGTATTTGCAATAAACGCCTTACCTCACGGTATGAATATTGAAGGAGACCGTCATACTGTTGTACAATGTTACCTATTCCTATAAAGTCAATCTTTCGACAGAAGGCCTTCCCTTCCGGGAAGCTGACTCCATATTTCGAGGGTATTACTTCGTGTTCAGTGATGCAGATTGGTATACATTTTGGTGACATGATCCCTAGTTACAAGTATGAATTTGAAGATCGAGTGTCAACCGCTCGAGAACGTTGCCCCCTTGTGTCAGAGTCGAACGACTATGTCAATACCTTCACCTATCCAGGGATTCGGAGAGCCAAACCAGGTATTCGCGGTCTAATCCGCTGAACAGTATTGGCAATAGATAGCTTATTTCACGGTATGAATATTGATGCAGATCATCAAACCGTTGTAGAGATTTACCTACTCGTATAGAGTCACACACATTACCGAAGGCCTTTCCTTCCTAGAGGCTAACCATCTCTACAGCGGGTGTGGCTTCGTGTTCAGAGAAGCAAGTTAGTATGAATTTTAGTGAAAGGCACCATAATTTCATGCATTACTTGTTAGATCGAGGGTCAAACCTTCCGAGAACGTTACCACGTTCTTTTAGAGACGAACGGCTAAGTCCACAGCTTGACGTATTGAAATATTCTAAGAGTCAAACCATGTATTCCCGGAGTAAATGTAACTAATTTGCTACCTTCAACACGGAGTTATACCATTGATACAGCTGGTTAGGCTTTCGGAGTGTGAGGTCTCCAGTAAAACGTTCGACTATATTCAAATTGGCAACGCACACAAACAGTTTGACCCTCTACATTAATATTCAACCCGCAAATTAATGTGTCTATTGCCAATACTGTTCAGCGGATTTAGGCCCAGAATACCTGCTTATACTCATGATATCACAGGTTGGATGAAGTAATATCGAGGTCTCGTAGTTGTACACGGCAGCTCGAAGCGGCAATACTGTATGGTTTCAGTCAATTCCTTGCCCTAGATTTTGTATCATATGCATTCTGTCACAGTTTTCTATTTATTTATAGATACTGCAATTTACTGTTGTTATATTTTCGTTCTTGTTCGAAACTTTCAATTCTTGCGTATGAAAAATTTTATTTCGTACTAAAAGTGCCATTGAAATTAGTTGAGTGTACGCTTAAGACACTGTCTTGTTAAAAATATTTTTATTTTATATGATTGTCTTTATGCGTACTTACGCATCCGGTGCGACAAGACGAAAGTGCACTTGCCGTTGTGTTCGGCAGATCGGAGCGACTATACTGGCTGGTCTTCGTTGATTTCTTTAATCATGGTATCGTAACGTATGCATTTTGTTCGCGATCTGTTTATTCTACATATCGTTATTTACAGTTTTGATATTCTCGACTTCTCACAAAAATCCAATTGATAATTTCAAAAATTGTATTTCTTAGTAAAATTTTATCTAGAAATAGCTGAGTGTTCGTTTATGCCAATATTTTGTTACACATATTTCTACTTTATACGGTTGTCTGTATACCTATCTACGGTTTCTGCATGACAGGGCTGGAATTATGTTGTAGTTGCGTTCACATGTTCGGAGCGGCACTACTTGATGGTCTTCGTTAATTTATTTAACCCTGATTCTGTACCGTATACATTTTTTCCCAGTTTTCCATTTACTTATGCATACTGTAATTTACTGTTGTGATATTTTCGATTTTCTTCGATATTTTCAATTTTTCGTTGAAAGAATTGTGTTTGGTAGTAAACGCATCTTTGGAATTTGTTGTGTCTACATTTATGACATTATTATGATGACCTTATTCGTATTTAATATGATTGTCTGTATACGTACCTACGCTGCCGGAGAGACACTAATGGCGATGTCCAGTATTTGCGTACGACAGATCGAAGCGGCACTACTAGAGGGCCGTAGTTAATTTCGTTAAACTTAATTTTGTATGGTATGCATTTAACCCCGGTCATCCATTTATTTAATCATACAGTAATTTACTGCTTTCATATCTTCGACTTTTTTTCAAAATTGTCAATTTTCAATTTTGAGAGTTGTATTCCTTAATAATATTGCCTTATGAGTTAGTTGAGTTTACGTTTACGATAATATTATGCTAAACATATTGTTACTTTATATGATTGTCTGTGTACATACCGACGCATCCAGTGGGACACGTCTGGAATGACCTCGTAGTTGTGTTCGGTAGATCGGAGCGATGCTACTGTACGGTCTTCGGTAATTTCTATAACCTGGATATTATACTGCAGAGACTCTTTTGCAGTCTTCCTTGTATTTTAACTAACTGTAATTTACTGATATGATATATTCAATGTTTCTCAAAATTTTCAATTTTTCATTTAAAGGATTGTGCTTCATAGTAACAGTGCCTTTGGCATTAGATGAGTGTACGTTTACGTCAATGCTTCGTTAAACTTATTCTGCTTTTATGCGATGGTTTATATATATACCAACGCTGTTTGAGGGACGCGACTATCGAGGTTTTGTAGTAGCGTCGGGCAGAACGTAGCGGCACTGCTGTATGTCTACGATATTGTCTTTAACCTTCATTTTGTAACGTATGCATTTTTCCCAGTCTCCCATTTGTTTATACTTACTGTAATTTACTGTAATGATATTTTCGATCATTTTCATAATTCCGAATGTTTAATTTCAAGCGATACATTTTTTGGAAAAGGTGTCATTGGAATTGGTTAAGTGTGCGTTTATACCGATATTTTGTTGAATTTGTTGGTGTATAATGCGATTGTCTTTACACGAACATACGCTGCAGTAACGACACGACTGGAGTGCTATTCTAGTTGCGTAAGGTTGATCTGAGAAACAATACTCTATGATCTTCGTTAATTTCTTCAGCCATAATACGGTACCGTATGCATCTCTTCCCAGTGTTCCATTTATTTATACATGCTGTATATTACGGTTATGCTGTTTTCGATTTTTTCATAATTTCCAGTTTTTAAATTAAAAATTTGTACTTCTTAGTAAAAGTGCCTTTTCAATTGGATAAGTTTACATTTATGCACATATTCTGTTTAATTTTCTGTTGTCCAATATGATTGTCTAAATACAAACGCACGCTTCTGCAGCAACACGAATTGAGTGGCCTTGTAGTTGCGTTCGACTGTATGGTCTTTGTTAATTTCAATATACCCAATTTAGTACCGTAACCATTCATTCGCAGTTTCCTGTTTATTTCTATGTATTTGATCCCAATTTATACATTCTGCAATTTACTGTCCTAATATTTTCGATTTTCTTCCAAATTTTCAATTTTTATTGTACGAAATACTATTTCTTAATAATCGTGTCTTTGAAAATACTTGAGTGTACGCTTATATCATTTATTTGTTACATATTGTTATTTTATATGACTTTCTGTATGCGAACCTACGCTCCCGGTCCAAAACCACTGGCGAGGACTTGCAGTTGCGATCGCCAGGTCGAAGCGGCACAACTGGATGGTCGTTGGTCATTTGTTTATCCGCAAGATTGTGCCGTATGCATTCTTTTGCAATTTTCTATTCATTTCTAGATACTGCATTTTACTGTTATCATTTATTCAATTCTTTTCAAAATTCATATATTTAAATACAAGAACCTGTATTCATTACTATACGGGTCTTCTGAATTTGTTCAGTTTATGTTTATGACAATATCTTGTTAAACTTGTTGTCATTTTACACGGTTGTCTGCATACGTTCCTTCGGTGCTGCAGCGACACGGCTGAAGTGGTCGTGTAGTTGCGAACGCCAAATCGAAGCGGCACACCGTTTGATCTTCGTTAACCTTTTTAACACAATATTGTACCGCATGCAATCTTTCGCAAATTTCTATTTACTTTTGCATACTGCAATTGACTGTTATGATTTTTTGACTTTTTTCACAATTTCCAATTTTAATTTAAAAAATTGTATTTCATAGGAAATCTTTCTTTGGAATAAGTTATGTGTAGATTTATGATAACAGTTTGTTATGCCTTACGTTATTTCCTCATGGTCTCTATACGTAACTACGATGCCGGAGCGAGACGACTGGCGACGAATTGCAGTTGCGTAGAGCAGATTGGAGCGGCACTATTGTATGGTCTTTGTTAATTTCTTTAACCTTGATGTAGTACCGTATGCATTTTCTCCCAGTCTTCCATTTATTTATGCAGACTCTTATTTATTGCATTAATATTTTCAATTTGTTTTAAAACTATTGATATATAGTCTAAAAACGTGTAATTTTCAGTAAAAGTGACTTTCGAATTAGTTCAGTGTGCGTTTGTGACATCAGTTATTAAATCTTATTGTTATTTTATACGATTGTGTGCATAGGTACCTACGCTTCCGGAACAACACGACTGCAGTGGTCTTCTAGTTGCGTACCGCAAATCTGAGAGGCACTGCTGGATGGTCTAGGTTAATTTCCTCAGTCTTGAGATTGTACAGTATGCATTTTTCACAGCATTTCATTTATTTCTGCATACTGTAATTTAATGTTGTGATATTTTCAATTTTTTTCAAGATTTCAAGTTTTTATTTTCAGAAACTGAATTTCTTAGTAAAAGTGCCGATGGAATTAGATGAGTGAACATTGTTGGCTTCATTTTGTCAAACATATTGTTATCTTTTACGATTGTCTGTATACGTCCCTACGCTTCCGGCGCGATGCGACTGGAGTGGTCTTGTAGTTACGTGCGGAAGACCGGAGCGACGTTACTGGATGATCTTCGTTATTATCTATTGCCCTGATTCTGACCAGTAGGCATTTTTACCAGTCTCCCATTTATTGATACCTACAGTAACTTCCTCATATCCCATTTCCGATTTTTTTCAAAATTTCCAGTTTTTAATTCCCAAAAATGTATTGTTATGGTTAAGTTCATTTTGAATTAGATGAGCTTACGATGATGACATTATTTTGTTAAAATTATTGTCACTTTAAGAGATTGTCTGTATTCGCACATACGCATCCGGAGTGACTCGACTGTTGCAGTCTTGTAGGTGCGAACGGTAGATTGGAGCCACACTGTAGTATGGGCTTCGTTAATTTGATTAACCTCAATATTGTACTGCAAGCATTCCATCTCGGATATATATTTATTTCTACATAATGTAATTAAATGTTGCGATATTTTCCATTATTCTCATAATTACCAGTTGTTAATATCAAAAAATATAGTTGTTAGGAAAAGTATCATTGGAATTAGTACATTGTACTTTTATTGGAATATCTGCTCAAACTTACTGTTATTTTATACGAATGTCTGTAATTCGTATGTACGCTTCCCGAGCGACCCGACAGGAGTGGTCTTGCAGTTGCTAAAGGTAGATCGTCGCGGCATACTGGAAGACCATCGTTTATTTCTTCAAACTTGATTATGTACCGTTCTCATTTTCCCCAGTTTTCCATTTTCTTAAAGATACAGTAGTTTACAGTAATGATATTTCCCATTTTTTTTTTTTCAAAGCTTCAAACATTTTGTTTTAAAAATTGCATTTTTTAGGACAAGTGCCATCGAATCAGTAGAATTATTGTTTATGACAATATATTGGTAAATTGGTTGTTATTTTATAGGATAGTCTCAATTCGCACATGCACTTCCTGTACGGCACGGCTGGAATTATGATGTAGTTGCGTTCACATGATCGGAGCGGCGCTGCTATATGGTCTTTGTTACTTTCTTTAAACCATATATTGAATCGCTTATATTCTTTCGCATATTTAAATTTATTTCTACATACTGTAACTTACTGTTTTGATATTCTCAATTTTTTTTTTTCAGAATTTTCGGTTTCTGGTTTTGAAAAATTGTATTTCTTAATAAACGTGTCTTTGGAATTATTTGTGTGTACGTTTATGACCATACCTTGTATAAGTTGTTGTTACATTGTCTGAATGTTTCTAAATGTACCTACCCTCCCGGAGCGACACGACTAGTAAGGGATGGTAGTTGGTTACGTTATATCGGATTGACGGGATACGGTACATGACCGTATGCATAGCAGCGCACAGGATCGACACGATCGGAGTGTACTTGTAGTTACGTACGGTGTTTCGGAGCGACACTACTGCATGGTCTTTGTTAATTTCTTTTGCCTTGGTTTTGTACCGTATGCATTTCCTCCATTGTCCTATTTATTTATGCAAACTGTAGTTTACTTTCATGATATTTTAGATTTCTGTCAAAATTTTCAATTTTCAATTAAGAAAATTATTATTTCTTAGGAAAATTGTGTTTGGATTTAGTTGAGTATTGAATTTGTTATATGAATTTGTTGACTGTACGTTTATGACATTATTCGGTTAAACTTATTGATAATTTATACAATTGTCCGTAGACGTAACTACGTTTCCGTGACTACACGGCTGGACTTATCTTGTAGTTGCGTTGACAGGATCGGAGCGACGCTGCTGTATGGCCTATGTTCATTTTTTTAACCTTGATATTGTACCACTTGCATTCTGTCACTATTTTCAACTTATTAGTACATACAGTAATCTACTGTTTCGATTTTGTGATATTTTGAAAATTCCCAATTGCTAATATCAATCATTGTACACTTTATGAATGGTTGCCTTTGGAATTTGATGAGTGTACGCTTATGACAATATGTTGTTGAATAGTTAGTTATTATATATTATTGTCTCCATATCTACCTACGCTGCCGGAACGACAGCACTGGATTCGGGTTGTTGTTGCGTTCGCTAGGTCGGGGCGACATGTGCTGTATGTTCTACGTTAATTTCTTTAACCTTGATATACTACCGCATGCATTCCTTCGCATTCTTCCATTTATTTATATATACTGTAATCTACTGTTTCAATACTTACGAATTTTTCCATAATTCCCAATTTTTAATATCAATCATTGCACATTTTACGAAAAGTGTCTTCGGAATCATTTGACGTGAACGGTTATGTCATCAGTTTTCTATATTTCTAGTTATTTTAAATGATTTTGCGTGTACGTACCTACGCTTTCGGAGCGACACGGGTGGAGTTCTCTTGCAGTTGCGTTCGGAATATCGGACCGACAGTGCTGTATGGGCTTGATAATTTCTTTGACCTTGATATTGTACCGTGTGTGCATTATTTCTCTGTACTCTGCTTATGTCTACATACTGTAACTTACTGTTATGATATCTCCAATTCTTTTCAAAATTTTCAATTTTGGTTTGAAAAAATTATATTGATCAGTGAATTTGTCTTTGGATTTAGTGGAGTGTACATTTATGCCAATATAATGATCAAACTTATTTTTATTTTACATAATTGACTTTATACGTACATACACCTCTGGAGCGACGCGCCTGGTATGGTCTTGCAGGTAAGTTCGGCATATCGGACCGACACTACGATATTATCTTCGTTAATTTCTATATCCTTGATATTGTGCCGAATGCATTCTTTCGATATTCACTATTTATTACTACATTCTGTGATCTACTGTTATGATATTTCCGATTTTATTCAAACCCTCCAATATTTTATTTGAGAAGTTGTAATTTTTCGGAGAAGTGAAAATATCACAGCAGTAACTTACAGTATGTTCTAATAAATGAAAAACTGGGAATAAACTCTTTCTTTACAACATCATGTTTAAAAACATTATCGAAGACCATCCAGTAATGTTGCTCCGATCTGCCGTACGCAACTGCAAAGCAACAACAGCCGTGTCTTTCCGGAAGCATAGGTGCGCATACAGGCAACCGTAAGAAATAACAGTAAGTATAGCAAAATATTATCATAATCGAACACTTAACTAATTCCAAAGATAATTTTAATAAGAAATTCAATATTTTAAATAAAAATTGGAAACATCGGAGCAAATTAAGGATTGTCGTAAGAGTAAATTACGGTATTCCTATATAAACAGAGAATTGCGAATGTGCGAATACGGTACATCATTGTGGTTAAAGGAATTATAAATGACCATTCGGTTGTGTAGTTTCGATCTGCCGAAAGCGACTACAAGACCTCGCCAGTCGTGTTCCTCCGGCTTCGTTGACAACTATACGGCCAATAATGTGAATCTACGATATGTTTGAATAATATCTCGTCAAACGTACACTCAACAAATTCCATAGGCACTTTTTCTAAGAAATACATTTCCTGAAATTAAAGACTAGAAGTTATGAAACAAATCGAGAGTAACCTAAAAGTTAATTGCAGAATGTAGAAATAAATAAAATCCTGCCTATCAATGCTTATGCTACATTGGTAAGGACAAAGAGGAAACAAGGGCCATACGCTTTTGTCGTTTCCGATCTGCCTACGCAACTACAACACATCCACATTCTTGTCGCACCGGCAGCGTAGGTACGTGAACACGCAATCAAATAATACATGCAACAGATTGTCCTAAATAATGTCATAAACGTACACTCAACTAATTCCAAGGACACCTTTACCATGAAAAAACAATTTGTGAAAATAAAAATTAGAATCTATGAGTTAAAAACGGAACTTATCAAATCAGTAAATTACAGTATGTATAAATAAATGGAGGGTTGGCAAACAATGCATACGGTTCAGTGTCATGGATAGACAAATTATCGAAAATCATGCAGTAGTGTCGCACCGATGTGCCGAATGAAACTGCACGACCACTTCATGCCTGACGCCCCGGAAGGGCTGGTACGTATACAGAAAATCATATGAAACAACAATCATTTTATCAGATTATTTGTGTAAACGTGCACACAACTAATTCCAAACACACTTTTCCTAACAAATGAAAATTTTGTATATTAAAATTGAAAATTTTGACAGTAATCTAAAATATCCTAACAGTAATCTACGGCTTGTATAAATAAATAGGACAATTGAAAAATTCATACGGTACAAAACGAAGGATATGGATATTAATAAAGTCCATGCAATAGTGTCGCTCCCATCTACTGATCCGAATGCAAGACCACTCCAGTCGTGTCGCTCGGGAAACGTAGGTGCGTATGCAGACAGTGATACAAAATAGTTTTGCAACATATCGTCATAAAAGTGAACTCCTCTAATTCACGCGGCTCTTTTCTGCAAAAATGCAATTTTTGAAATAAAACTTGCAAGTTTCGAAGAAAATGGAAAATATCATAACAGTAAATTACATTTAAATCATGCAGTAGTGTCGCACCGATGTACCGAACGCAACTGCAGGTGCAGTCCTGTTCAGTTGTTCCCTCCGTTTAGGTACGTATACAGACAATCATGCACAATAACAGTTAGTTAATCAATATAATGTCATAAGCGTACACATACTTATTTCCAACGAATCATATAAAATAGAAAGAATTTAACATAATATTGTCTCAATCGTACGCACAAACTGATTCCAAGACACTTTTACTAAGACATACAACTTCTTAAATTAAGATTGGAAAATTTCGAAGAGAATCGAAAATATCATAACAGTAAATAACAGAATGAATAAATAAATGAAAAAATTGGTTAAAGAATTCATACGGAGTAAAATCATGGTTACAGAAATTAACGATGGTCATCCAATATGCCTCTCCGATCTGCCAAACGCGCCCTACAAGACTAGTCCAGCCGTGTCACTCCGGAAACGTAAGTACATTTACAGACTTTCATATAAAATAACAACAAATTTATCGAAATATCTTCATAAACGTGCACTCATCTATTTCCAAGGACACTATTCCTATAAAATACAATTTTTGACGTTAAAATTTGAAATTTGGCAAAGAATCGAAAATATTATAACAGTAAATGACAATATGTCGAAATAAATAGAAAACAGCGAATGGGTGCATACAGTACAATATTAAGGCTATAGAAGTAAACTAAAACCATATAGTAGTCTCGAGCCTATCCACCGTACGCAACTACATGCCCGCTCCAGCGTGTCGATCCGGAAGCGTAGGTACGTATATAGACAATCACGTAAAATAACAATAAGTTTAACAAAATAATGTC
Organism: Lasioglossum baleicum; assembly: GCF_051020765.1. NCBI lineage: Eukaryota > Metazoa > Arthropoda > Insecta > Hymenoptera > Halictidae > Lasioglossum > Lasioglossum baleicum. Next base: position 23,906 of record NW_027470307.1, read on the forward strand.
ATAAACGTGCACTGAACCAGTTCAAAGACACTTGTATTCAGAAATACAATTTTTTCAACTAACAATAGAGAATTTCGAAAAAAATTGTAATGACCATGACAATAAATTGCAGTATTTGTACATACATATAAAAATGAGAAAGAATTGCTTGCGGTAAACATCATGTCTTAAGAAATTAACGGAGACCATACAGTAGTGTTGCTCGATCTGCCGTACCATCATTCACTGTTCGAATATTATATCAGGACGTCAAGCCATTGCAGAACTTTACCCATTTATATACAGTCTAACTTTTTACCGTAGATCATTCCTTCCGAGAAGCAAGCCCGCTTTATTGAGGGCATTTCTTCGTGTTCCGGGAAGCAAATTAGTAGACATTTTAGTGACGGGCACCTTAATTTCGTGTATGCATTAGAAAATCGAGAGTCCATTGCCAATGGACACCTTACCTCACTGTTTGAATATTAAACAAGAGTGCCAAACCGTTTGAGAGCGTAACCAATTGGTATAAAGTCAATAGTTTTTACCGAAGGCCTTACCTTCCGTGAAAATCGCTGGCTTCTTCGAGAAAAATGAGTTCGCATTCAGAGAATGAAGTTAGTGTTAATTTCAGTTGACGCATTTGAGCGGAGGGTCTAACGGTTTGAGAACGTTAGCAATTGGTATAACGTCATTTCTTTACCGAATACCTTACCCTCCGAGAACCAAAACGCTGTATCGAGTGTTTGCTTATTGTTCTCGGAACATATTGGCCCACATAATAGCTGACGTACACCGCAGATTCATGTCGAATTATAAGAATCAAGAGTAAAGCCGTTCGAGAACGGTACCATCTTGTTTGAGGGTCGAACGGCTATGAAAATACCTACGCCTATCATGTGATTCCGAAACATAAACCAGGTATGAAGGGTGAAAATCCGCGGAACTGTTTTGGTAATAGACACATCAATTCACGGATTGAATATTAATGCAGACTGGCTAACCGCTTGAGATCTTTCCCAATTGCTACAAATTCAAATGTTTTACCGAAGACCTAACATTCCGCGAACCTCACCGGCTTCATCGAAGGAATAAGTACGTGTTTTGAGAGTGAAATTAGTATTCATTTCAGTGACGGGCAATTGAACTTCATGTATGAATTAAAAGATCGAGGGTCAAACCGATCGAGACCGTTACCATCATCTGTCAGAGGCGAACGGCTACGTCAATACCATCACCTATCCTGCGATTCCGAAGCCACGCCACCTATCCCGGTAGTATATCCGCTGCACATTATTACCAATAGAAACCCTAATTCAGAGTTTGAATATTTGTCTGGGGCGTCAAATTGCTTGACATCGTTACTATTGGTATAAGGTCATCTCTTTTACGGAAGACCTTACCTCCGAAAGCCGATCCCTCTGTATTTAGAATATAACTTCGAGTTCAGAGAAAGATATTAGTGTTCCTTTCTGTGATGGGCGCCTTATCGTCTTATATGAATTAGAAGATATAGGGTCAAACCGTTCGACAACTTTGCAATCGTCTGTGGGAGACGAACTCCTAAGTCAATAGCTTCACCTATCCTGTGATTCCGAAGTTAAAGCAGGTATTCCCAGTGTGAGTCCCCTGAACAGCTTTGGCTATAGGCATCTTAATTTTCGATTTGAATATTAAAGTAGGGCGTCAAACCATTTTAGATCGTTACCAATTGGTATATATTGTCAATTATTACAGAAGGCGTTAACTTCCGCGAATCACTCCGGCTTAATCGAGAGATTGAGTTCGTGTTCAGAGAAAGAAACTAGTATTCATTTCAGCAACTGGCAGGATAATTTCGTATATGACATAGAAGTCGAGGATCTAACCGTTTCAGGGCATTACCACGCTCGCCGAGAGTCGAACGACTAAGACACTAGATTCACCTATCCTGTTATTCCGAGAGTCAAGCCAGGTATTCCTGTTGAAAATCCGCTGAACAATATTGGCAATAGGCACACTAAATCATTGTGTGGATATTTTCATTGTACGGCTAAGTCCACAGCTTGTCATATTCCAATATTCGAGGAGGCAAACCATGTACTCCGGTAGTAAATGTTACTAATTTGCTACCTTGAACACTGAGCAAGACACTTGCTTCAGCGGGTTGGGCTTCTCGGAAGGTATGGCGTTCGGTAAAAAGTTTGACTCTAATCTAAAATATGAGGCTCCATAACAGTCTGACGCTATACCTTCATATTCGTACAGCGAAATGAGCTGTCTGTTGCCAATAATGTCCAGCGGATGTGCTCCCGGAATTCCTGGTTTGACTTTCGATATGACAGGATAGGTGAAGCTATTGACTTAGTCGATCGTCTCTCAGAGAAGGTGGCAACGATCTCGAACGGATTGACAATCGATATTCTGGTTCATACATGAAGTTAAGGTGTCCGTCCACTGATGTGAATACTAATTTCGCACTCTGATCACGATGTTATAATCCCGAAACGGCGGGTTAGATTCTCCGATGGTAAGGCCATCGGTAAAGTGCTTGATTTTATACTTTATTATTTTATTACATTATTGATGGCAATGCTCCCAAACGGTTGGACGCTACTTTATTATTCAAATCGGGAATTATGGTTGCTATTGCCAATACAGATCAGCGAACATACTCCCAGAATAACTCGTTTGACCTAGGAATCACTACTGTGATATTCATGCCGTGAATTAAAGTATCTATTGCCGATACTGCTCAGAGGACTTACACCTCGAATACCAAGCTTCACTCTGAGGAATCACAGAATACGTTAAACTGTTGACTCAGCCTATCGACTCCCGAAGAATGTGGAAACGTTCTCGAATTGTAGGACACTCGATCTTCATATTCATACATGTACCTAAGGTGCACGTCACTAAAATGTATACTAATTCGTCTCACTGAACAACATCTTATACTCTCGATACAGCGGGTTAGTTCTTCGGAGGGTAAGATCTTCAGTAAACCGTTTGACTTTATAACAATGGGTAACACTGACAAACAATTTGACGCTCCACTATAATACTCAATCCGTGAATTAAGGTTTTCTATTGCAAATACAGCTCAGCGGATATTATCCGGGAATACTGGTTTGACTATCCGAATAATTGACATGGGTGAAGCTATTCTATAATCCGTTCGTCTCTCACAGAAGGTGGAATCGTTCTCGGACGGTTGGACCTTCGATCTTCTGAACCATACATGACGTTCAAGTGCCCGATACTGAAATGAATGCTAATTTCGTTTCCTAAACACTGAACTTATACACTCGCTGAAGCCCGTCGGATCGCGAAGGGTTATGTCTCCTGTAAAACGATTTCAATTATGGCAACTGGTAATTTTCTCAAGCGGTGTGACACTCTATTTTAATATTGAAACTGTGGTTTTAAGGTGTCTGTTGCCAATACAGTTCAGTGGATTACAGCCGAAATACCTGGTTTAACTCTCCGCATCAAAGGAGAGGTGAAGCGATTGGCTTAGCCGTTCAATTCTCATACAGCGGTCACGATCTTTAACGGTTTCACCTCGATCTTCTAATTCGTGAATGAAATTGAGGTGCTCGTCACCAAAATGTGCACTAATTAGCTTCTCTAAACACGAAGTTTTACTCTCGATACGGCGGGTTTGGTTCACGGTAGCGTAAAGCTCTTTGTAAGAAGTTTGACATTACATCAATTGGCAAAGTTCTACAATGGTTTGGCGCCCTATCTTAATATTCATACCGTGAATTTAGGTGTTCGTTGTCAGTAGTGCAAAGCAGATTGATTCCCGGAATACCTTTTTAACCTTCGGAATTCACAGGATAGTTGCAGCTGTTGATCCAGAAGTTCGGTTCTCGAAGAAGGTGGAAACGTTGTGGAACGGTTTGACACTCGCTCTTCTGGTTGGTACACGAAATTAAGGTGTACGTCACTAAAATGAATACTAATTTGTTTCATTGGGCTCGAAATTATTATCTCGATGCAAGCGAGTTATATCTCCGAAGGCAAGGCCATTGGTAAAAAGAGTGATTCTATACCAATCGATAATGGTCTGTGACAGTTTGTCTCTCTACTTTAATACACACACCGTAAATTATGGTGTTATTTGCTTTTATAATTCAGCAGACTTGCCTCCAGTAATGCCTTGTTTGAGTCTCGGAATCACAGGGTAGGTGAAGCAATTGCCTTGTCAATGCGACTCTCCATGAGATGGTAACGATGTCGAGCTGTATAACTGTCGATCTCCTTATTCCTGCATGAAGGTAAGGTGCTGGCGCTAATATACTAAATAAATATATACTAATGTGCTTCTCTAAGCACGAAGTTATACTCTCGATACAGCTTGTTAGATTTTCGGAGGGTAAGGCCTTCGGAAAGAACGTTTAACGATATATCAATTGGTAACGTTCTCACGCGACGTGACGCTCTATTTTAATATCCAGTCTCCGAATTAAGGTATGTATATTTCCATTACTGTGCAGCGCATTTACTACCGAAATATCTCCTTTGCCTCTTGCAATCACAGGACGTATGAAGCTATTGACTTAGTCCTTCGAGTCTCAGTGAAGGTGGTATCCTTCTTGAACGGTGTGATCCCCGCTCCTCTTATTTATTATAAAACATATGACCACGTCACGAAAATGTTCACAATGTTGACTCTCGGTATCACAGGATGAGTGACGCTATTGACTTAGCCGCCTCGGCTCTCGAGGTAGGCGGTAATGTACCTGAACGCTTGAACGCTCCTCGCTGCTGATATTTAAACACAAACATCTGGTGTTGGCCCGCTCAAATGTATATTAATATGTTTCCCGTGAACACTAAACAGGACACTCGCTACAGTGGGTTAGGTTCTCCGCAGGGTAAAGTATTCTGTAAGAGAATGACTTTCTATGAATGGTAAGGTTCTCTGCCCGGTTGACCCTCTAGATTAGTACTCAATCCGTGAATTACGGTGCCTATTACAAAACTTCTGAGCCGATTTGCTCCTGGAATACACGGTTTGACTCTTGGAATTTTCGAATAGGTCAAGCTATTGAATTAGCCGTTCGTCTCTCAAAGAGGTTGGTAACGTTCTCGAGCGGTTTGACCATCGATCATCTAATTCTTGCATGATATTAAGGTACCAGTAACTAAGATGTATACTGATTTGTTCCGCTGAACACGAGATTATACTCTCGAAACGGCAGGTTATCTTCTCCAAAGGTAAGTCTGTCGGAAAAGTGTCTGAGTCTATACCAATAGGTAACTTTCTACAACAGTTTGACGATCTGCTTCAATATTCGAACCGTTAACTAAGGTGTCTATTGCCAGTAATCTTCACCGGCCTTCTCCCGGAATTAGCTGGTGTGACTGTCACAATCACACGTTAGCTAAAGCTATAGACTTAGCTGTTCGAATCTGAACGAGTGTGGTAATTTCCTCGACCTGCCTGACCCTCGATTTCCTAATTCATACATGAAATAAATGTACCGTCACTAAAATTTATACTATTGTGCTTCTCTGACCATGAAGTTATACTCTCGAATCGGCTGTATATATACTCTGATGGTAAGGCCATAGGTAAAGAGGTTTTGGATTTATAGCAAATGGTAGCGTTCTCAACGACTTGATCTGATATACAAATTGCGATTTAAGTTGCCCATTGACAATACTACTTAGCGAACATACTCCTCGAATACCAGGCTTGACACTTGGAATCGAGAATATATGTGATGCAATGGACTTAGCCGTTCCGCTCGCAAAGAAGGTGGTTTCCACCTCTGACGGTTTGACTATCGATTTTCTAATTCATACATGAAATTAAGTAACCCGTCACTCAAAGGTATAATGAATTGCTACTCTGAACACGACGGTGTACCCTCGACACAGCGCGTTAGCTTCTCGAAATTTAAGGCCGTCATTAAAAGGTTAGTCTCTATTACTGTACGTAACGTTCTTCGACGGTTCGTCTCTCCACTTCATTATTCATTCCGTGAATTGAGGTGTCTATTACCAAAACCGATCAACGTATTTACTCCGGCAACATACATGGTTTGATTCTCGGAGTAACAGGATAGGTGAATCTATTGGATTTGCTGCGCGACTCTCAGAAATGGTTGTAACGATGTGCACCTGTTTGACCATCGACATTCTAATTCATAGATGAAATGAAGGCACTCCTCCTTTTAAATGTATACTACTGCTTTTCCCTGAAAATGAAGTTATACTGCTCGACGAAGCAGAGAAGAAAAAAAATTGCTACGACCGCTTGCGTTCTCCGAAAGTAAGGTATTAGGTTGAAAAGAATGTCTTGTTGAAAAGAATGTCTTTATACCAATTGGTAATGTTGACCGTCGGTTGGAATCTCAACCATAATATTCAGGCCGTGAATTAAGGTGCTCGTTGCCAATATTACTCAGCGTCTTTACTCCTAGACAACGTGGTCTGACTCCCGCAATCGCACGGAAGGTGAAACTATTGACTTAGATGGGCGGCTTTCAAGGAAGGTAGGATCGTTCGCCAACAGTTAGACTCTCGGTTTTGCTATTCATACATTGATAATATCTGTCCGTCTGCTAAAATGTCTCCTAATTTGTTTCCCTGTATCCACGATACAACGGGCTGTGCCCTAGGCAGGAAGGGTATCCGTTAAACAGAATGACGATAAACCAATTGGTGAAGCTCGTCAGCGGTTCGACTCTGTGCATTAATATTCATACTGTGAGGTGAGGTGTTTAGTGTCAATAATGTTCAACGCATCTTCTCCTGCAATACCTGTTTGCCTTTCGGAATAACAGGAATGGTGAAGCTATTGACTTCGCCATTCGATTCTCAGAGAGGGTGGGAACGTTCCCGAACAGTTTGACATACGATATCCGTATTCATACATGATATTAAGGTGCCCGTCACTAAAATATATACTAATTTGTTTCTTTGAGCACGCAGTTATACTCTCGGTACCATGTTCTTGGGCCTCAGAATGCGAGGCCTTCGGTAAAATGTTTGACACTATACAAATAAGTAACTCTCTGCAATGGTTAGACTATGTGCGTTAATATTTATATCGCGAACTAAGGTGTAAATTGCCAATACTGGACTGCGGATTTAATCGCGGAATACCTGGTTGAGCTCTAGGAATCACAAAATATGTGGAGCTATTGACTTAGTTGTTCGAATCTCAAAGAATGCGGTAACGTTCTCAAACGGAGTGACCCTCAATCTACTAAATGATACATGTAATTATTGCGCCCGTCACTGAAATGTATACTAATTTGATTCTCTGAACACGATGTTATACTCTCGATTCAGCTAGTTAGGCTTCTCGGAAGGTAAGGCCGTCTGTAAAAAGTTTGCCTTTATACAAATTGATTACGTTATTCATAGTTTGACTCTGTACTTTAATATTCAAACCGTGATCTAAGGTGGCAAATGCCAATACTCATCACCGGATTTATTCCTGGAGTCCGAGGTTTGACTCTCGGAGTCACAAGATAGGTGAAGCTATAAACTTAGATGTGCGACATTCATGAAACATGGTAACGTTCTCGAACGCTTTGACTCTCGATCATAGTATTTATACACATATATATGGTGTTCGTGCGCTAATAGTTCTGCTGATTCATTTCCGTGCTCATTAAGCAGGACACATGCTACCGTTCTACTAACGTTCTACAAAGGTTGGACTATGTACTTTAATATCGTAACCGTGAATTATAATGTCCACCGCCTATAGTGTACATCAAATTGACTCCCGGAATACCTGGCTTGACTATCGGAATAGCAGGATAGGTGAAGCTATACACTTAGCCGTCCGTCACGCCCAGAAGGTGGTAACGTTCTCGAACGGTTTTACCCTCGATCTTCTAATTAATATAATGAAATTACGGTGTCCGCCTCTAAAACGTAAATTAATTTATTCCTCTGAACACGATGTTATACAGCCGATACAATGGGATGGGCTTTCGGTGGGCGAGGTCATCTGTAAGACTTTGGACTTTATATCAAATTGTTACGTTCTCAAAATTACTGACACTCTGCTTAGAATTCAAAGTGTGAAATAAAGTGTGTGCCAATACCGTTCAGTGGATTTGCTTCCGGAATACATAGTTTCACTTTCGGAATCTCAGGATAGGTGACGCTATTCACTTATCCGTTCGTCTCACACAAACGGTGGCAACGTTCTGGAGCGGCTTAACGCTCCATCTTCTAATTCGTACATGGAGTTAAGGTACTCGCCACTAAAATGTATATCAATTTGTGTATCTGATCCCCGAAGTTATAATCTCGATAGAGCTTGTTAGTTTATCGGTAGGTAAGGCATCCGTTGATGAGTATTACGTTATACAAATTGGTAACACTCTCAAACGGTTTGTCGCTCTGCTTCTATATGCAGACCGTGAATGAAGGTGTCCATTATCAATACTGATCAGCGGATTTACCCCCGGAATATCTCGTCTGGCTTTCGGAATCGCAGGGTAGGTGATGCTATTAACGTAGCCGTCCGTCTCTCGCAGATGGTTGCAACGTTCTCGAACTGTTTCACCACCGCTCATCTGATATATACATGAAGTTAAGGTGCCCGTCACTGAAATGAATACTAATATTTTTCCCTGATCACGAAGATATAGTCTCGATGTAGCGGGTGAGGTTCGCGGAAGTTAATGACATCGGTAGATCGTTTGACCTTATACCAATTGGTAACGCTCTCGAACGGTTTGCCGTTCTGCGTTAACATTCAAACCGTGAAATAAGGTGTCTATTGCCAGTACTGTTCAGCCTATTTACCACCTGAATAGTTGGTTTGAGTCTCGGAATCACAGGTTGGGTGAAGCTATTGACTTAGCTGTGCGACTCGCAAAAAAGGGTGGCAACGTTCGCAAACGGATTGACTCTGTACCTTATTATTACACCGTGAAATAGGGTGTCTAATTCCAATTCTGGTCAGTGGATATATTCCAGGAATACAAGGCTTGACGCTTGGAATTTTGGAATACGTGAAGCTACTGCCTTAGCTGTCCGTCTCTGAATGAATGTGGTATCGTTCTCGCAGCGTTTGACACTCGATCTTCTAATTCATATATCAAAATAAGGTTGGCCTCTGCTATAATGTCTACTAGTTCGTTCCTGTAAAACCAAAACAAGACAATCCTTACAGCGGCTCGCGTTCTCTGAATGTAAGGTATAGGTTAAAATGAATGACTTTCTACCAATTGGTAATGTTCTGTAACAAATTGACTGTCTAGTTTAATATTCATACCGAGAATTAATGCGGCAATTGCCAATACTGATCAGTGGATTTACTTCTGGAATACATGGTTTATCTCTCGAAATCACAGAAAAGGCGAAGCTGTGGCCTTGGCCATGCGACCTGTCAAAGATGGTGGTAACATTCTCGGAAGACTTGACCATACATCATTCCTATAGATATATGCAATTGAGGTTTCCGTCTGCTAAAGAGTCTACAAATTTCTATCTTTGATCACGAAGATATATTCTGGATACAGCGGGTTCTCGGAGGGTGGGCTTTTCAGTGTAACTTTTGACACCAATAGGTAACGTTCCACAAGGGTTAGACTCTGTTCAAAATGCAAACCGTGAATTAAGGTGTTCATTAGCAATAATGTACATCTTATTGTATCCCGTAATACCTGGTTTGGTAATCAGTTTAACAGGATAAGTGAAACTATTGACTTAGTGGTTCGAACATCAGAGAAGGAGGAAACTTTCGCGAGCGGTTTGACATGCGGTCTTCTTATTCATCTTGAATTGAGGTTCGCATCTGCTAAAATATATCCTAATTTGTTACACTGAACACGAAGTATTATCCACGATACAGCAGATTGTGTTCTCGGAAGGTTAGGTAATCGGCAAGGAGTATGATGTTATATCAACTGGTAACGCTCTCAAACGGTTTGACCCTCTACCCTAATATTCAAACCGCGAATTAATGTGTCTATTGCAAATACTTTTCATCGGGTGTACGCCAGGAATGTCTGGTTGTACTCTCGGAACCCCAGGATAGGTTGATCTATTGACTGAGCCTATCGACCCACATAGAGGGTGGCAACGTTCTGGAACGGCTTGACTCTCAATAATTCTGTTCACAGGTAAAAATAATGTGAACTTCGGTTATAATGTCTACTCATATGTTTCCGTGAACAATAAGTAAGGCGTTGGCTACAGCGGGATATATTCTCTTATAGTAAGGTATTCTGTAAGACGAATGATATTATACGAATAAGTAATTTTCTCCGACGGATTGACTCTTTACTATAATATTCATACTGTGAATTACGTAGTCTATTACCAATAGTGTCCAGCGGATTTACTCCTGGAATACCTGGATTTATTGTCTGAATCACAAGTACAGGTGAAACTATTGTCCTAGTTGTGACATTCTCAAAAGAGGTGATAACGTCGCGGAAAGGTTTGCCTCTCGATATTCTCATTCATATATGAAATTAAGGTGCCAGTCACTATAATGTATACTTACTTGTTTCTCTTATTACGAAGTTACACCCTCGATGCTGCGGGTTATTTTATCGGAGGTCTACGGTAAAGCGCTTCACTTTTTAGCGATTGGCAACGATCACAAACAGATTGACGCTCTATTTTAATTTTCGAACTCTGACGTAAAGTGTCTATTGCCAATACACTTCAGCGGATATGCATCCGGAATACCTGGTTTGATTCACGGAATCTAGTGTTAGCTGAAGCTTTTCGCTTATCCGTTCGAATCTGAAAGAGGGTGGTAACGTTCTCGAACGGTTTGACGGTCAATCTTCTAATTCAATCATGAAGTTCTCGTGCCCGTCACTGAAACGAATACTAATTTCTTTCCATGAAGACGAAGTTATTGCGTCGGTACACCGGGTTAATTTTTCCGGGCGGTATGGTCTTCTGTAGAGCATTTGACTTTATAGCAATTGGTAACGTTCTCTAATGGATTAACGCGCTATTTTAATATTGAAACCGTGCACTAAGGTGTCTATTACCAAAACTGTTCTGCGGACTTACTCTCGGAATACCTGGTTTGATTCTCGGAATCATAGGATAGGTCAAGCTTATGACTTAGCCGTTCGTCTCTCATAGAAGTTTGTAACGTTCTCGAACGGATTGACCCCCGATAATCTAATCCACATGCGATGATAAGACGCCCATTACTGAAATGAATACTAATTTCATGATCTGAACAGGAATATATGCTCCCGATACATGCTTTCGGCGTGTAAGGTCGCTAGTTAATGGTTGGAATTTCTTCAAATTCGCAAAGCACTAAATCAGCCTGACGGTCTACTTTAATATTCAAATCGTACATTGAGGTGCCTATTGCCAATACCGTTCAGCGGATTTACCCTCAGATTGCCTAGCTCGACTCCCTGAATCGCATGACAGATGGAGCTGTTTACTTATCCCTTCGGCACTCAAAGAGTGTGGTAACGTTCCCGAATGGTTTGGCCATCGATTTTCTAATTCACTTGTATTTAAAGTGCCGACACGTAAATGAACACCAATTTCTTTCTCTCAGCACGAACTGAAACTTTCGATGAAGCCGCTGAATTTCAGCGGAAGGTAAGACCTTCGGTATATCGATTCACCTTATACCAATTCGTAACGATCTCAAGCGTTTTGACGATCTACTGCAATATTCACACCGCGAATTAAAGTGTCTATTTCAAAACCACGTCATCGGACTTACTTCCGGAATACCTGGTTTGACTCTGCGATCCAGAGGATAGGTGAAGCCATTGACTTGGCCGTTCGACTCCCAAAGGTGGTGCGAACGCTCTCGAAGTGTTTGAATCCAGATTATTTTATCCGTACATAGAAATAGGACGAAATCACTATAATGTATACTAATGCGATTCTCTGAACATGTGGTTATACTCCCGATACGGCAGGATACCTTCTCCGAAAGTAAGCCTATCCGTAAAGGGTTTGACTCTATACCAATAGCTAATATTCTATATCTGTTTGGCCGTCTGCTTTAATGTTGAAACCGTTAATTATGGTGTCTATTACCAATACTCTCCAACGGACCTTATCCCGTAATACATGGTTTGATTCTCCGAATCACTGAATAGGTGAAGCTATTGACTTAGCTGTTCGTTTGTCACAGATGGTTGTTACGTTCTCTATCGGTTTGACCATCGATCTTCTAAGTTATACATGATATTACGTTGCACGTGACTAAAATGTCTACTAATTCGTTTTGCTGAATACGAAGTAATACCCTCGATACAGCGGAAAGTGTTCTCTGAAAGTAAGGTATCATGTAAATAGTATGTCGTTATGTCAATTGGTAACGTTCACAAATGGTTTTACGCTCTACTTTAATATTCATACCGTGAATTATTGTGTCTATTGTCTATGTTCTTCAGTGGATTTACTCCTGGTATACCTAGTGTGACACTCGTAACCACAGGACAGGTGAAGCTTTGTGATGAATGTGCAATTTTACAAGGAAGGAGGTAACTTGCTCGAACGGTTTGACGCTCGATCTTCAAATCCTCGCATGAAATTAAAGTATCCGTCGCTAAAACGTAAACTAATGTGTTTGTCCGAGCAGAAAGTCATACTCTCGGTACGGCGGGTTTGTTTCGCAGTAGGTGTGGCATTCTGTATAAAGTTTGACACTACACCTATAGGTGAAGTTCTACAAAGGTTTGTCGTTCTACCTTAATACTCATACCGTGAATTAAGATATCCGATGCCAGATGTTTACACCGGTTTGATTCCCGGAATACCATGTTTGACCTTCGGAATAACAGGATAGGTGTATCTATTGATCTAGTTGTTCGGCTCTAGATGAAGGTTGTATCGTTGTGGATCGATTTGTCCGTCCCCCTTGTAATTCGTGCATGAAATAAAGGTCTTCGCTACTAAAGTTCCTACTAATTTGTTGCCATGCACGTGTAATTATTATCAAATTCGACAATTATTACAAATTCGAACAACGAATTTGTGTTGTCCTCCGACGGATTGACTGCGTACTTTAATATTCTAACCGTGAACAAGGGCCTCCATTGCCAATATTGTACAGCGGATGGACTCCCCGAATACCTGGCTTGACAATCTGAGTAACTGGACAGGTTAAGCTTTTGACTTATCCGTTCGAATCTGAAAGTTTGTAGCAAATATCTCAAACGGTTTGACCCTCGATCTTTGCTGATGATGTTTATTAATTTGATCCTATGTACAAGAAGTTGTACTCTTGAAACTGCCTGTTTGCTTTTCCGAAGGCAAGGCCATCGGTAAAGTGATTGACATTATACCAATTGGTAACGCTCTCAAACTGTGTGACGCCCTACTGCAATATTCACACCGCGAATTATAGTGTCTATTTCAAAACCACGTCATCGGACTTACTTCCGGAATACCTGGTTTGACTCTCGGAATCACGAGTTAGCTGAAGCTATTGACCCAGCCGTTCGCCTCTCACAGAGTGTGGTAACGATCTCGAACAGTTAGACCATCGATATTCTAATTCATACATGAAGCTAAGGAGGCCGTGACTGAAATCAATACTAACTTCATTCTCTGAACATGAAGTTATACCCACCATACTGCTGGTTATATTCTCGGAAGTTAAGGTATCCGTTAAAGGGTACGTCGATAGAGCAATTGATAGTAATCTCAAACGGTTACTCGCTCTACTGTAATGTTCACACTGAGAATTAAGGTGTCTATTGCCAATACTGTTCAGCAGATTTACTCCTCTATTACTAGGCTTGACTCGGGGAATCACAACTATAGGTGAAGCTATTAACTCAGCCGTTCGACTATCAAAGACGGTGGTAAATTTCTGGAGGGGTATTGCCAACAGACACCATAATTCAGGGTTTGAATAGTAATGTAAAACATCAAACCGTTCGAGAACATTACCACCCTCTTTCAGTGTCGAACGCATATGTCAGTAGCACCAGCTATCCTGTTTTTCCGAAATCCATACCAGGTAGTCCGAGCGTAAATCCGCTGAAGAGTTTTGGCAATGGACACCTGTATTCACGGTTTGAAATTACTGTGGAGCGTCAACCGTTTGAGAGCGTTACTAATTGGTATAAAGTGAAACGTTTTACCCAGGGCCTTACCATCCGCGATCCCTAGCGCCTTTATCTAGAGAATAAGCTCGTGTTCAGGGAATGAAATTAGTATTAATTTCAGTGACGGCATCCTTAGTTTCATATATGAATTAGAAGATGGACGGTGAAAACTTTAGAAAAGTCAGAATCTTCTTTGAGATTCAAACAGCTACGTCAGTAGCTTCATACATCCTGTGAGTCAGAAAGTCAAGAGAGATATTCCGTGAGTGAATGCGCTGTACAGAATTGGCATTAAAAACCCCACTTCCAGCTATATATATTAAACTCCAGACTCAAACCATTGTATAATGTTCCGAATTGGTATTTAGTAAAACTTTTTGCCGAAGGTCTTACCTGCCGAGAAGCTAACCCGCCGTATGTTCAGTGCAACTTCGTGTTCAGAGAAACTAATTAGTGTCCATTTTAGTGATGGGCACCTATGTTTCATGAATAACTTTGGAGATCGAGCATCAAACCGCTCGGAAATGTGAGCACATTCCTCGAGAGTCGAACCGGTCAGAAAGTAGCTTAACCTATCCTGTAATTACGAGAGTCTAACAAGCCATTCCAGGTGTATAGCCGCTGAAAATTATTGCCAGTAGACACATTAATTCACGGTTTGAAAATTAATGTCACACGTCAAATAATTCTAGAACGTTACCTATTTGTATAGCATCAAACTTTTCACCGGCCCTTCCTTCCGCGAACATCTGCCCCTTCATTGAGAGTATAAGTCCGTGAACGCAGAAAAAAATTAGTATTCATTTCAGCGACGGGCCCCGTAACTTCATGTAAGATGTAGAAGATCCAGGGACCAACAGTTCGACAATGTTACCACACTCTTTTTGAATCGAAGGGCTACGTCACGACCATCACCTATCCAGTGATTCTGAGAGTCAAATCAGGTATCCCGGCAGTAAGTTCGCTGCAGATAATTGGCAACTGACACATTAATTCGCGGTATGAATACTAATGAGGAGAGTCAAACCGACAGAGAACAGTACCAATCAGCATAATGTCATTCCTTTTACCGAATACCATACCTTCCGAGAACCTACCACGCTGTAGCTGGTGGGCTGCTCATTGTGCACAGAAACATATCGGTAGACATATTAGCGAATAAACACTCCATGCTTGTGAATAATTATCAACTCCGAGAGTCAAGGCGTTCAAGAACGTTACCACATTCCTCGGGAGACAAAGGGCTAAGTCAATAAATTCACCCATCCTGTTATTCCGATAGAAAAACCAGGTACTCTGAGAGTCAATCCGATGTACAGTATTGGTAATAGACACCTTACTTTACCGTATTAATAGCAATATAGAGACCCGAACCATCGTAGATCGGTACATACTGGTATATGGTCAAATTTCGTACAGGATACCAAACCCTCCGAGAGCCTAACCCGCTGCAGCAAGTGCCTTGCATAGTGTTCAAGGTAACGAATTAGTAGACACTTTAGCAGACGGACAAGTTAAATACGTGTAGCAATAGGAAGGTTGAGGGTCAAACCTTTCGGCGACGATACCACCTTCCGTGAGAGACGAACGGCTAAGTCAATAGCTTCACCTATCCTATGGTTCGCAGAGTCAAACCAGGTATTCCGGAAGTAAGTCCGATGGCGTGGTTTGGGAATAGACACCTCATTGTACGATTTGAATATTAAAATAGACCGTCAGACTGATTGAGTGTGTTGCCAATTTGTATAAATTAGAATCGTATACAAGAGACCTTTCACGCCGAAAGCATGTATCAGGAGTATAACTTCCTGTTCAGAAAATGAAATTAGTATTCATTTCAGTAATGGGCATCTTATCATCGAGTGTGTATCAGAATATGGAGGGCCAATCCTTCCGAGAACGTTACAACCTTCTATGAGAGACAAACGGCTAAGCCATAAGCTTCACCTATCCTGCGATTCCGTGCGTCAGACGAGCTATTCCGGGACTATCACTCTGACCAGTGTTGGCAATAGAAAGCTTATTTCACGGTATGAATATTAAAGCAGAGCATCAACCCCTTGTAGAGCATTACCGATTCGTTTAGAGTCAAACGCCTTAACGAAGAGCTATCATTTCGTCGAGCTAACCCGCTGTATCGAGAGTATAATTTCGTGTTCAGAGGATCAAATTAGTATACATTTTAGTGACGGGGACCCTTACTTCATGTACGAATTAGATGATCGAACATCAAACCGCTCGAGAACGTTACCACCTTCTGTGA
>NW_027470308.1:0-40169 GCF_051020765.1 Lasioglossum baleicum
GACAAGCGTTTTCTTGTAGTTGCTATCGGTTGATGGGGGCGACAATACTCTATGCTCGAGCTTTCCCTAAGCTCGATATTGTACCATAACAATTCCTTCGCATTTTTCTATTTATTTCTGCATACAGGAATTTACTGTTATTTAATTTCCGATTGTGTTCATAATTTCCCATTTTTTAATTCAAAGATTCTATTCTATTGATATGTACCTTTGGAACTAGTTCAGCTATATTTAATAACAATATTTTTATATAAATATTGTACTTTAAGTTAAAGTCTGCATACGTTCCTACGCTTTCGGAACAGCACGGCTGGAGCGGTCTTGAAGTTGCCTACGGCAGAATGGTGTGACATACTGTAAGGTCTTCGATAATGTCTTTATCCTTGATCTTGTACCGTGCGCATTTCCTAATAGTTTTCCCTTTATTTATACGTACTGAAATTTACAGTTAAGTTATTTTCGATTTTTGTCAGAATTTTCAAATTTGAATTTACAAAATTTGTATTTCATAGGAAAGTGTCTCTGGAATTAATTATATTTTCGTTTATTACAATATTTTTTTTAATTCAACGTTATTATACATGAATGTCTGTATACGTACGAACGCTGTTGGGGCGACACGACTGGTGAGGTTTTGTATTTGCTTACCGCAGAACGTAGCACTACTGGATGGTCTTCCTTAATTTCATTAACCTTGATTTTGCAACGAATGCATTTCCTACATGTTATCCATTTATTTATTCATACTATAATTTATTAATATGACATTTTCTATTTCATCAATAGTTTCAATTCTTAGTGTATGAAGTTGTATTTCATAGTAAATGTGTCTGTGGGAACAGTTGAGTGTATATTTATAATATTGTGAGCTAAATCTTATTGTTATTTACATGATTGTCCGCATACGTACATACGCTAGCGAACACAATGCTGGTCAGGTCTTTAGTTGCGTTCGGTAAATCGAAATTGTATTACTGGATGGTCATCGTTAACTTCATTAACCTTTATTTTGTACCGCATGCATTTTTCTTCCATTTTCCATTTACTTACACAAACCGTAATTTACTGTTATGATATTTTCGATTTTTTCAAAACTTTCAATTTTTATTTAAAAAATTGTATTCATTAGTAAAAGTGTGGTGGAATTAGACGAGTTTACGTATATGACCATACTTTCTTAAACTAATTGTTATTTCACATGATTATCTGTTGACGTAACAACGCTTCCGGATCGACACGGCTGGACTTGTCTTGTAGCTGCGTTTACTCGATCGGAGCGACACTGCTCTATCGTCCTTTTCGTTTGTTTAAACTTGATATTGTACCGCTTGCATCCTTTAGCAATTTTGTACTTATTAATACGCACAGTAACTTACTGGTTTGATTATTTCGATATCTTCAAAATTTGCAATTTCTTATATCAATCATTGTACACTATATGAATGGTGTCTGTCTAACTTGATGAGTGTACGCTTATGACAATATGTTGTTAAACTCTTTGTTCTTATATATAATTGTCTCCATATGTACCTACACTGCCGGAGCGACAAGACTGGATCCGTCTTGTTGTTGCGTTCGCTAGGTCGGAGCGACATTGCTGTTTGACCTATGATATTTTCTTTACCTTGATACTGTACCGTATGCATTCCTCCGCAGCCTTCCATTTATTTATATACATTGTAATTAACTGTTTTAATACTTACGATCTTTTTCAAAACTCCCAATTTTTAATGTCAGTCATTGTACATTTCATGACAAGTGTCATCGGAATAAGTCGAGTATGTTGTAGTTGTTGATGAGTTTGTCGTACTCATTGTTAAGTTATATGGTTGTCCGTATACGTACATACGCTGCTGGAGCGACACACCTGTCGAAGCCTTGTAGTTGCGTACGGCACAACAGAACGCCGCTACTTGATGTTGCAGGTTAATTTCCTTAGCCTTGATTTAGTACTGTACGCATTGTTTCGCAATCTTCCGCTCAAGTACATATGCTGTGATTTACTGTTATGACATTTTCATTTTCATTTCAAAATTTCAAATTTATAGTTTCGAAAATTGTACATTTTAGGAAAGGTGTCTTTGTAATTAGTTGAGTGTACCTTTATGACAGTACTTTGTTAAATTCTTAGACAGTTTGTATGATTGTCACTATACGTACCTACGCTGCGTTGAGACTCCAATGCTGAGGCATTGTAGTTGCGTACGACAGATCTGAGCTGCACTACTACATGGTCTTCGTTAATTTGTTTAGCCTTGATTTTGTACAGTATACAATTTCTCCCAGTGTTTCATTTATAAATACATACTGCAATTTGCTGTTACGATATTTTAGATTTATATCAAGTTTTGTATTTTTGTTTAAGAAATAGTACTTCCTTGGAAATGTGCTATGGAAATTCTTTGAGTGCATGTTTATCGCAATATTTTGCTAAATTTATAGTTGTTTTATATGGCTGCCTGTATGCGCACATACGCTTGCGGTCCGACACGGCTGGAATTGTGCTGCAGTTGCGTTTACATGATTGAAGCGCCGCTGCTATATGGTCTTTGTTAATTTCTTTAAACCCTATATTGTACCATTTGCATTCTTTCGCAGATTTCTATATATATCTGCATACTGTAACTTACTGTTATGATTTTTCGATTATTTTCAAAATATCCTATTTTTAGAGTAAGAAATTTTATTTCTTAGGAAAAGGTTCTTCGGATACAGTTGAGTGTACCTCTATGACAATATTTTGTTAAATTCTTGGTTATGCAGTAGGATTGTCTCTATCTGTGCCTACGCTTCCGGAGCGACACAGCTGGAGTGCTCTTATATTTGCGTTCGCCAGAACGGAAGGACACTACTGTATGATCCTCTCTATCATATCAAACATGATATTGTACCATATGCATCTTTCCTAGTTATCGATCTGCTTTACATTCAGTAATTGACTGTTATAATATATTCGATTTTCTTCAAAATTTTTAATTTTTGTATTACAAAATTGTATTCCTTAATAAAAGAGCCTTTAGAATGATTTGTATGTACATTTATGATAATATTATGTTAAATTCATTGTTATTTTATATGATTAATTGTATACGAACCTAAGCTGCCGGAGCGACACGACCGGCAAGGTCTGTTAGTTGCGTAAGCCAGATCGGAGCGGTACTGCTGGTTGGTCTTCGATAATATCTTCAATATTGATTTTATACCGTATGCATTCTTTCGCAATTTGCCATTTGTTTCTACATACTGCAATTTACTGCGATGATATGTTCGATTTTCATCAACGTTTCCAATTTGTAACTTCAGAAATTGTATTTTGTAGTAATAGTGCCTTTGTAATTAGTGGAGCGAACGTATGTGATGATAACTTGTTCATCACATTTTTATTTTATATGATTGCCTGTACACGTACCTACGCTGCAGGAGCGGCACGACAGGAGTCGTCCTGTAGTTGCGATCGCCAATCGGAGCTACACTGACATATGGTTTTTGTTCATTTCTTTAACCTGATGTTGTACCGTATGCATTATTTTGTAGTTTTCATTTGCGTCTACATGCTGCAATTTAAAGTTATGATATTTTCAATTTTCATTACAAAACATTGTATTACTTAGTAAAAGTGTCTTTACAATTATTCGTATGTTGACAATATTTCGTTAACTTACTGTTATTTTATACGATTGTCCGTATATGTACCTACGATTCCGTACAGACACGGCTCTAGTCGCCCTACTGCTTCGTACGGTCGATCGGAGCGACACTACAGTATGGTCATCGCCAGTCGGTCTAACCATGATTTTGAACCGCAGGAATTTTCACCCAATTTTCCACTTTCGTATGCATACTCCAATTCACTGTTATGATATTTCCAATTTTCTCAATATTTCCAATTTTTAGATTAAAAAATTTCATTGCTTATGGGATGTGCTTTTGGAATCACTTGAGCTTACGATTATGACAAAATTTTGTTAAACATATTGTTATTTTATATGATTATCTATACACTTACCTACGCTACGGGAGCAACGAGACTGGTGATTTCATGCTTTTGCGTACGGAATGTCGGTGCGGCACAACTGGATGATCTTCCTTTATTTCTTCAACCTTGATTTTGACCCGCATGCATTTCTCCCCATGTTTCATATTTATTTAAACATATTATAATTTAGTGTTATATCTTCGATTTCATTCAAAATATTCAATTTTTAATTTATACACCTGTATACCTATGTAACAGTTTCCTTTGAATTGGATGAGTTTCCAATGAATACAATACTTTGTTAAACTCGTTATTGACTTCTATGATTTTCTGTGTACGTACCATCGCTTTCGGAGAGACACGACTGGCGCCGCCTTGTAGTTGCGTTCGGCAGATCGGAGGGGTATATTGGATGGTGTACGTTAATTCCTTTGACTTTGATCTTGTACCGAATGCATTTCTTCCCTGTTTTCCAATTATTTATATGTACTGTAATATGCTGTCATGATATGATCGATTTTTCTTTCAAATATTCGATGTTTATTTTATAAAATTTGATTTCTTGGCAAACGAGTGCTTGGAATTAGTTCAGTGTCTAAGTGTATGATGATTCTTTGTTAAACTTATTTTTACTTTATACGATTGTCTGTACACATATCCCCACTGCCTGAGCGACACGACTGGAGTGGTCTTGCTGTTGCGTTCGGTATATCGGTGGGACAATATTGTATGATCTTCGTTAATTCATTTAACCATGATATTTTACGGTATGCATTCTTTCGCAATTTTCAATTTATTTCTACATACTGTAATCTACTGTTATGATATCTTCAATTTTCTTAAAACATTCCAATCATTAATTTGAAAGAATGTATTTTTTACAGAACATGTGAAATTAATCGAGTCTACGTCAATGACACTATCTTGTTAAACTTAATGTTATTTTATACCATTATCAGTATATGTACCTATTCCTCCAGAGCGATCCGGCTGTTGTGCTCATATAGTTGCGTATGGTAGGGAGACTACTGCATGAACTTCGTTAATTTCCTTAACCTTGATTTTGTATCGCATGCATTCTTTCTCAGTTTTCTATTTTTTTATAAACACTGTAATCTAATGTTATGATAATATTCAGTTTTTATCAAAATTTTCAATTTTCGGTATAAAAATTTGTATTCCGTTGTAAAAGTGTTTTTGGTATTATTTGATTGTACGTTTTGTACGTTATTTTGCTAAACTTACAGTAATATTATATACGCTTGCCTGCGTATGTACTTACGCTTCCGGAGGGACACGGTTGGAGATGTTTGTTGCTGCGTTCGGTAGATAGGAGCGACACTAGTGATTGATCATCGTTATATTCTCTAACCATGATATTGTACCGCATACAATGGGTACCATGATATTGTTCCCATTCATTTCTGCACACTGCAAGTTGCTGTTATGATGTTTTCGATTTTCATAATAATTTCCATTTTTTTATGTCAAAAATTGTATTTCCTAGTAAAAGTATCTCTAGAATTAACTGATCGCACGTGTATGACATTATTTCGTTAAGCTTATTTTTAATTTACATCATTAGTTGTATACGCACCCACGCTGCCTAGAGTGATACGGCTGTAGTGGGTTTGTAACTACGTACCGTAGGTCGGAGACACACTACTCTACAGTATTCGTTAATTTCTTCAAACTTGATATTGTATTTTATGCATTCGTTCGCAGTTTTGTATTTACTTATGCATACTGTTATTTCCTGCTGCTCTTTTTTCCATTTTTTACATAATTATCAACTTTTAGTTTGAAAAAACAGTATTTCCTAGTAAAAGTGTCTTTGGAGTTATATGAGTTTACGTCCATGATATTATTTTGATAAACTTATTGTTATTTTTCCTGATTGTCTGTTTACGTACCTAAGTTTCCGCAGCGACAGGGCTAGAGTGGTCTTGAAGTTACGTTCGGTTGACCAGAGCGACGCTACTTTATTATCTTCGTTAATTTCTCCTACCTTGATATTATACCGTATGCGTTTATTCCCAGTCGTTTATATATTAACGACTTGACTCTGGCCTGACTCACCGGTGGCCCATCCTTGTCTGATCCCTGCGGCGGCATGAACCGCCGGTGGCCCATACTAGATTGTTCCGTGGGGCGGCATACATCACCGTTTGTTAATCACCTTTGTGCCACGTCTGTTAATCAATAAATGCGTAGCACAAAATGTTATTTTATTAATTTAACATTATACATTATCATTTCTACCTTATAATCAAACATTTGACACAAAATACGTCACGTACAATTTAATTAACACATTACATATAATAAAATATAACGACTTATGTTACCGATGCAATTTTTTAAAACATTTTATACAAATTGCCGGCTTATCCCGACAACTGCTACAAAAGGTCATTACATTTTTGTTTTGTTTGAGGCGTGCTATGTACCCTTTAAGTTTTCTAAGCGTTTGCAACCATCATTACATCTTTTCCTCATCTTCCTCGAGAGTCCATGGTATGAACTTAAAAAATGTTTTTTCCGTCTACTTCCTATTAGCACTTCACTAGAGGGATTCTCAACACTATTCAATACATGATCAATAATTATCTCTCGAAATTTTAGATTTGGTAACGCTTGGTTCCCCACTGTTTCTGGATGTACCATGCATTTATTAAAGAGGTCCCGCATATTAGCTCCATAATAAATTATCTATACTATTCTACCGTTTTTCGTTAACATTTATAATAGGAACACATTTCATCTGATATATCAACTCTGTTCTTCGCACTATTGTAAGAAAAAAACAGGAGTCTGGTTTTAATTTATCATCTTTGCCACGAATAATGGCACAATTGTGAGATCTCGAAATGGTAACATACAGATGGGACTTTTGTAGGTCCACTTTAAAAGTTTCACGCCCGCTCCGATTTTCAATAGATATAATGCCGCCCCGTTTCAGTTTCTGCTTTGCCTGTGGCTGTAGAAACTTTCCATTCATTTTGACTGTATGGCACATATACGTACTCCTGGTGAGAAGATCTTCGACAAAAGGATTACATGTATAAAATTTGTCGGTAAATAAAACCCGGCCCTTGAATAATAGATCTCGAATCAATGTCATGACTACATCATGAGAATGTGCTTTTAGGATTCGCGTTTCATTTCATCCGGAATAGGTATGCACATTATATGTATATCCGTCCGGAAGGCAGAGTTTGTACAGTTTTATTCCGTACTTGTGTCGCTTACCTGGTGTATATTGACGAAAATTAAGGTTTCCGTTCCACGGAACCATAATTTCGTCAATTACTATACTTTTACCGGGTTTTACTGCATCTTGGAATGCACGAAGTATTTTACCCACTGCATCTCGGATTTTGTGTAACCGGACCTCGGTTCTAGCCGTAGCATTTTCTGAAAAGTGCAAGTACTTAAATATAGCTCAGAATCGTTCGCGCTTCATTGCTTTTATTATACGCGCATTCGCATACATCGCCTTTTTGGGCCAATATAGTCGAATTTCGTGCACATTCTCTACACGCATAACAGGCACGATGCCAAAAAAGGTATTCAATTCACTTTTTCTAATGGGGCTCCACGCTTGTTGACGTTGTCTCCTGCCATATGCTGCATTCGCTATGCACTGAGCAGCGTATATATTCGTCTCTTCAACGATGATCTCAAATATCTCGTCCGCGAAAAATAATTTATATAATGCAACAGGTCGACGCAGTCCGTCTACTAGATCAGTAGCTCTTCTTCTTCTGAATACTCTTCCTCTGATGCAAATTCTTCTGCTATTTTCCGCCATTCCGCATCATCATATTGATCCCCTATACAAGACTCCGAAACTTCTTCCTCCGTGGTATTCCTACCGGTTGCCGTGTCCGATGATGATGATGAAATTATTCTATTTCATCGTCCCTTTCGCATGATTCCAGGTACAGATTCACCAGACGAATTACTGAATTCCATATCCATTGTATCTAATATTTAGAAGGGCAAAAATGAAAAAGAAAAATGATAACCGCCTTTTTAGAAGGAAGGAAACTTCATACTACCTTTATACCTACTGGAAGAAATGTGTACTCGGCAACCTTTTAGAACTGTACCTACCTCGCGCCTCATAAAGCTTCGCACAACCCACAGTACTCACAACGCATACAACCTAAAATCTTCATCACTTGCCGTCAACTCTAATCTTT
This sequence comes from Lasioglossum baleicum, assembly GCF_051020765.1. Lineage (NCBI taxonomy): Eukaryota > Metazoa > Arthropoda > Insecta > Hymenoptera > Halictidae > Lasioglossum > Lasioglossum baleicum. The sequence goes on from NW_027470308.1 coordinate 8,185, forward strand.
CCGTAAACCACGTGTCGCTGTTTAAACTCTCAATGATCACCCCCCCCCCCTTACTGGGTTACACATGATATATGAAGTGTCAGCTGGGTAGTCTTCGTTCCCTCAGAAATCACTGATTTCCCTCACTACGTATGGCGATCCTAATCGTCTAATAGGGCCGCCGAATGCCCAGAGGCTGGTCAAAGTTCGCATACCTCAAGCTCACCCCTAGGTCCGCGATCGGCCAAGGGAAAGAGAACATTTCTGGAAAATCGCACAATGGTGCACGGCCACTTAACCGGGCAACACACCTTTCTTTGGCGATCCTGCAGACAAAACTCTAGTGTGGAGACCCAGAGACCCTTTGCATGTTACAGGATGCCAGGGCGCCTGGAATTCGTTAGTCGGGGATTCGACGAAAATTGCCGCCCGCACTCAACCTAATTTCCGCATGAAACTTGCACTACGTCCTAGAACTATTTCCGTCGTGTGCGACAATGGGTCACAGTATTTCTAGAGAATTATTCCGTTTGAAAGTGTCCTATTACTTCTGTTCTAAACATCTCGTGGTCCGAATCACGTGAGGCTGTACCCCTACTTGACGGAACTTGGGCTCTGGCACGGAGAACTTGGCTGACAATGGGCCAGGGGGAGGGCCACGCGCTCTACACTCGAGGACGTTCCCCACAGCGGGGTCATAAACAGCCAGTGGCCACACAAACGGAAAGTGTTCCGGACACCGCGCTTGGGTGACTTGTAATTTATATATATTACCTGCCTAAAGTATCGGCGCTTCATCTTGTAAGAGAGGGATCTCTCCACCACCCCCTCGCATGTGAGGACTTATCCTCCCTCAAGATGCACAATGCGAAGATCAAGGGAACGCCCGTGGTCGCAAAACACCAATAAGGGATGATTTCCCCTGTTTGGCCATCTCCACGGGTTGTCAAAGCGCATCATGGAAAATCGTGGAGATAGTAAAAAAATTCCATTAAAATTGTAAAAAGGAGTCTTCGAAACGTCGATGAGTGCAAATAAATTTTCGAAACGTCGAAGAGTCAAAGTGGAACTTAGTTTCCTCCTAACGAGCTAGTGGGCATTAGGGCGCAAGCATTGAACAGTATAATTTGGTGCCGCGCAACCCTATGGAGCGGACCACTAGTTGAAGCGCCGCCGCACGGAACAAACACCGAATATCCGCGTATGCGTCAACGTGTTAAGATTGAATCCGTGAATTATGACGTCTATTACCAAAACTGTTCAGTGAATTTACTCACGGCATACCTGGTTTGTCTCTCGGAATCACAGCATGTGCGAAGCTACTAACGTAGACTTTCGAATCCCAAAGAAGGTGGTAACACCCTTGCCTGGTTTGACTATCGATTTTGCTTTTCAGACATGAAATTACAGTCTCCGTTTGCTAATGTGCCTAATAATTTGTTTCCGTGAGCATTATGCAAGACACTCGCTACAAGCGGTTATGGGCTCGGTAGGTAACGTACCAATAAAAAGTATGACTTAATAGCACTTGGAAACGTTCCCCGATTGCTTGCCCCTCTACTTTGGTATTCAAACCGTGAACAAAGGTGTCCATTGCCAGCAATTTTAACCAGATTCTCTACCAGAATACCTGTTATGATTCTCGGAATCTGTGGGTAGGTGAAGCTACTCACTTAGCCGTTCGTTTCTCACAGCAGGTGACAACGTTCTCGAGCGTCTTGACATTCGACATTCTTGTTCATAATGAAATTAATGTGCCCGTCATAATAGTGTTTACTAATTTCATCGACTGATCAAGAAGTAATACTCACGATACTGCAGGATAGCGTATCCGAAGGTAGGGCTATCGGTAAAATGTTTGACTATATACCAGTAGGTAACGATCTACAACGGTTTGACTGTCGGCTTTTAATGTGTCTATTGCCAATAGTGTTCAGTGTATTTACATTCGGAATACCTGCTTTGACTCTCGGCATCGCAGGGTGGGTGAATGTATTGACTTAGCAGTTCGTCTCTCACAGAAGGTGGCAACGTTATCGAGAGGTTTTCCCCTCGATCATCTAATACGTACATGATGTTATAGTGCTCGTTACTGAATCGAATACTAATTATTTTCTGTGAACACGAAGTTATACTCTCGAAACGTCGAGTTTTCCCCTTCACAGGGACGGCCATCGGTAATGTGTTTGACTTTACATCAATTGGTAATGCGCCCAATCGGTTTGACGCTTTAATTTTTTATTCAAACCGTGAATGATGGTGCCTATCGGCAAAATTCTTCAGCTGACATACTCCCAGATTGCCTGATTAGCTCTCATAACAGGATAGGGAAGCTATTGACTTAACCGTTCATCCCTCAGAGACGTTGTTAACGTTCTCGAGCGATTTGACTCTCGACCTTTTAGTTCGAGCATCATATTAAGGATCTCGTCACTAAAATGTATTCTAATGTGTTTCCCTATACACGTAGCTATACTCTCGATACGGCGGGTATGTTTCTCGGGAGGTGAGGAATTCGGTAAGAGGAATGACTTAATACGAATAGGTAATGTTCGCCGTCGGTTTGATACAGATCTTTGTTATTCGTATCATGAATTGCGGTGCCTATTGCCAATACTTTTCAGCGGATATACTCCGCGTATAGCTGGATTGACTCTCGATATAACAGGGTAGGATACGCTATTGGCTTAGCTGTGCGACTTTCGAGAAAGGTGGTTACGAACTCTAACGGTTTGCCACTCGATCTTATGGTACATAGGTTAAATTAAGTTGCCCGTCACTAAAATCTATACTATTTAGCTTCCCTGGCCACGAATTTATACACTCGATACGCTGGGTTAGCTTCTCGGAAGGTACGACCGTCGGTGAAAGGTTAGATACTAACATTGTACAACTGTTAGACTATGTGCTTTAATATTTATAGCGGAAAGTAAGTTTCTTAATGCCCATACTATACAGCTGATTTAACCCCGGAATGTCTGGTTTGGGTCTCGGAATCACAGGAGAGGTGAAGCTACTTACTTAGCCGTATGAATCTCAAAGGCGGTGGTCACGTTTCCGAACGGTTCGACAGTTGATATTCCATTTCATTCATGAAATTATGGTGACCGTAACTAAAATAAATACTATTGGATTTCACCCAACACGGAGATATATTCTCGTTGTAGTGGGGTTCTTTCTATGAAAGTATGGGTTTCCGTAAACTGTTTTACTGTATACCAATTCGGAACAATCTCAAATGGAGTGACGCTCTTCTTTGGTATTAGAACCGTGTATTAAGGTGTCTAGGGCCTATACTATTAAGCAGATTTACTCCCGCCATACCTGGTTGCGCTCTCAGAATTACAGTATAGTTGAAACTAGTGACGTAGCCGTTCTGATCTCAAGGAAGGCGGTACCATTCCCGAAAATTTCACTATAGATCTACTAACTCATGCATGAAATTAAGGTGCTTGTCAATCAAATGGATACGAATTAGCATCGCTGTACACGAAGATATACTGACCACAAGGCGGGATAGCTTCTCGGCAGGTAAGGTCTTCTGTAAAAAGGTTGACTCAACACCAATTCGTAACCTTCTACAATGGTTTGACTCTGGAGTTAATATATGTACCGTGAAATAGGGTGCATGAAGCCAACTATGTACGGCGGAATTACTCCCGGAATACCAGGCTTGACTCTCGGGAGCACAGGATAGGTGAAGCTGTTGCCTTAGCCGTTCGACTCTAAATGAAGGTGCTAACGTCCTTGAACGGTTTGGCCCTCGATCTTCCGTTGCATAGATGAAATTATGGTGCCGGTCACTAAAATTTGTACCATTTTGCTTCTCTGAGCACGAAGATATACTCTCGATACAGCGGGTTAATTTGTCGAAAGGTACGTCCTTCGGTGAAATGTTAGTCCCAATACCAATATGTAATGTAGTACTTATGTGTGACTCTGTACATTATTATTTGGTGCGAGATGTAGGGTTTTTAATGCCAATACTGCACAGCAGATTTACTCCAGGAATTCGTGGCTTGACTCTCGGAATCACAGGGTGGGTATAGTTATTGGCTTAGCCGTTCGAATCTCAAGGATGGGGGTACCGTTCTCGAGCAGCTTGGACCCCGATCTACCAATTCATACATGATATTAAGGTGCCCGTCACTGAAATCAATACTAATTTCGTTCTCTGAACACGTAGTTATACTCTCGATGAAGCGGATGAGGTTCGCGGAAGATATGGCCCTGGGTAAAACGTTTGACTTTATACCAATCGGTAGCGCTCTCAAATGGCTTGACACACTACTTTAATATTCATACCGTGAACTAAGGTGTCCATTGCCATTAGGGCTGAGTGGGTGTACTCCTGATATACCTCGTTTGGCTCACCGAATCACTCGACAGGTAAAGCACTGACGCACGACCTTCTAACTCATACACGTAATTAAGGTGCTTGTCACTGAAGTGTCACCCAATTTGTTTCCCCGAACACGATGTTATTCCCACGATACAGCGGGATATGTCCCCAGAAGGTAAGGTATGAGATGAAGGGTATGAGGTTAGGTCAATTAGTAACGTGCTCAAACGGTTTGACTCTCTGCTCTAATATGCATACCGCGAATTAATGTATCTATTGACAATACTGTTCAGTGGATTTACTCCCGTAATACCAGGCTTGACTCTCGGAATCACAGGATAGGTGACTCAATTGACTCAGCCGTTCGACCCTAAAGATTGATGGTATCGTTCACGAACGGAGAGACACTGGATCTTCTAAATCCTACATGATGTTGTGGCGCCCGCTACTAAAATGTGTACTACTTTGTTTCTCTGATTACGATGTTATACTTCCGATACCGCGGATTAGGTACTCGGATGGTAAGGTCTTCGGTAAGATCTTTGAAATTATACAAATAGGTAACGATCTACACAGGTCAGACTATATACATTAATATTAAAATCTGGAATTGAAGTGTCCACTGCTTATAGTATACACCGGGTTGACGCATCGAATACCTGATTTGACCCTCGGAATAACTGGGTCGGTGAAGCTATTGACTTAGACGTTCGACTCTTAAAGAAGATAGGATCATTCTCGAAGAGTTTGACTCAAGATAATTCTGTTCATACATGAAAATATGATGTGGTTCTGCTGTTATGTCTACTAATTTATTTCCGCGAACAATATGCAGGGCACTCGTTAGAGTGGGTTAGGTTCTCCGAAGGTTAGGTATTCGGTAAAAAGAATGACATTATACGAACTGGTAATGCTCTCCGACGGTTTGACTTTCTACTTTAATATTCATTCCGTGAAGTGATATGTCTATTGCAAAGAGGGTTAGTGTATTTTCTATCGGCTGACCTCGTATGACCGTTGGAATCTTGTAATAGGTGATGCTAATGACCAACCCGCTCGTCTATCAAAGAAGTTGGTAACGTTCTCGCACGGTTTGATCATCGATCTTCCTATTCACACTTGAAATTACGGTGCCCCTTACTAAAATGTATACTAATCTGTTCCCCTGAAATCCATGTTATACTCTGGATACGTCGCGATAGGCTTCCAGAGGGTAAGGTATTCAGTAAAACGTAGATTTCAAACCAATTGGTAACGCTCTCAAACGGAGTGACGCCCTACTTTGATATGCACACCGTGCATTCAAGTTACTAAGGCCAATATTGTTCGGTGGATTTACTCCAGGAATAACTCGTTTGTCTCTTGGAATCACAGGGATATGTGTCGCTATTGGCTTTGCTGTGCGACTCACAGAAATGGGTGTAACGCTGTGGTTGTGTTTGACCATCGATCTTCTAATTCATATATGAAATTAAATTGTCCGTCCCTAAAATGTGTGCTATTTTCCTTCCCTGAACAGGTAGTTATACTCTCGGCACAGCTGGTTGGGTTCTCGGAAGGTGAAGCCTTCGGAAAAATTTTGACACTATCACAATAGAGAACGTTCTCCAACGTGTCGAGTCTGTACTCTAATGTTCATAACGAGAATTCTTGCGTACAATGTCAATACCGTTTAGCGGATTCACTACACGAGTACCTGGCGTAGCACTAGGAATCAAAGGATGGGTGTCGCTGATGACTTCGCCGTTCCATTTTCAGAGAAGTTAGGTTCGTTCTCGAACGATTAGGCTCTAGATTATTCAATTCTCAGCTAAAAATAAGGTTTTCGTCTTCTAAAATATCAACTAATTTGTTCCGGTGAACACTAAGCCAGCCAATCTCTACAGCAGGATGGGTTCTCGGATTGTAATGCCTTCGCTAAGATGTTTGACACTATGACAATTCGTAACGTTCTACAGCGGTTTGACTCTGGCGTTTAATATTTATTCCGTGATATATGGTGTATGATGACAATTATATACAGCCGATTTAATCCCGGAATACCTGGTTTGACTCACGGAATCACACGTTAGGTGAATCTAATGTCTTAGACGGTCCATTTTAAGGAATGTGGTAATGTCTTCGAAAGGTTTGGCACTCGATCGTTTAATTCGTACATTGAGTCAAACCGCCAGACGTCATTATCAATAAAAGTGAAGTAATTCTATTTAACCAATACGTTATCTTCCGAGATTCCATCCCGCGGCAGCGAGTGTCTATCTTATTTTTCACGGAATCAAACGAGTAGACATTTCAGCAGTCGGACACCTCCGTTTCTCGTATGATTAGCAAAATCAAGAGTCAAGCTGTTCGAGAACGTTAGCATCTTTTCTTATAGTCGTACAGCCAAGACAATGGCTTCACCGACCCTGTTATTCCGATGGTCAGACCAGGAATTCCGAGAGTCTATCCGCAGTATAGTATTGGCAATAGACACCTTAATTCACAGTAGAAATAGAACAGTACCAAATCATACCGATGTAGAGCATTACCTGCTGGTATAGAGTCTAGCATTTTATAGAAGGCCTTACATTCCGTGAAGCTAACCGGCTGTATTAAGACTATAACTTCGTGTGCATGCAAAGAAATTAGTCTCCATTTCGGAGAGTGGCACCTTAACTTCATGCATGTATTACAAGCTCTAGGGACAATCCGCTCGAGAACGCTGCACCGTCTGCGAGAGACGATTTGCTCAGTAAGTAGCTTCAACTAACCAGCGATTCCAACAGTCAATCCAAGTATGCCGGGAGCAAATACGCTGAGCCGTATTGGCAACAGACACCTTTATTCACGGTTTGAATATTAAAGTAGAGCGAGCAACCGTTTGAGAACGTTACCAATTGGTATACGGTCAAACGAATTGCCGAACGCGTTACCTTCCGCCAAAATCGCCGGCTTCATCGGGAGTATAACTTCTTGTTCAGAGAAAGTACCCAGTATTCCTTTCAGTGCCCTGCACATTGATTTCATATCAGAATTAGAAGATCGTGGGTCAAACCGCTCGATAACGTTGCCACTTCCTGTGAGACACGAACGGCTAAGTCAATAGCTCAACCTGTTCTGTGATTGGGGGAGGTAAACCAGGTATACCAGGAGTAAATCCGTTGATCTCTATTGGTCGTAGACCACTTAATTCAAGGTTTGAATAATAAAATGTAGCGTCAAACCGCTGGAATACGTTACCCATTGCTATGAAGGCAATGGTGTTACAGAACACCATACCTTCCACGGACCTGGCCCGCAGTATAATCTCGTGACCAGAGAAACAAATTGGTCTTCATTTCTGTGACGGGTCCCCTATCTTCAGGTATAAATCAGAAGCTCGAGTGTCAAACGGTTCGGGCACGAGACCACCTTCTTTGAAAGTCGAACGGCTATGACAATATCTACACTCATCCCGTGATTCCGAAAGCCAAACCGGGTATGCGGGGGTATATCCGAGGAACAGTTTTGGCCCCAGACACATCAATTGTCGGATTGAAAATTAAAGTAGAGAGTCAAACCGTGGAAGAAGAATAAACATTCATATGAAGTCATACCTTTTACAGAATACCTTACCATCCGAGAACCCTACCCGCTGTAGCGTGTGTCTTGCTCAATGTTCACGGAAAGAAATTAGTAGACATGTTAGCAGACGGACACCACAGTTTCATTTATAAATATCAAACTCGAGCTTCAAACCGTTAGAGAGGTACCACCTTCTTGGGAGTCCAAATGCTAAGGCAATAACGTCACCTATCCTGTGATGCCGAGAGACAAATTCGGTATTCCAGGAGTAAATCATCTGAACATTGTTGGCAATAAACGTGCTTAATCAAACGGCAGGAATATTAAGGTAGAGAGTAAACCGTCGGTGAAAATTATCAATTGGTATATGGTCAATCTTCTTACGGAAAGCCCTACCGTGCGAGAATCAAACCCTCAGAATCGATAGTTTAACCTCGTGTTCAGAGAAGCAAATTATTATACACTTTAGTGTCGTGCGCCTTAATTTCATGTATGAGTTAGTGGTGCGAGTGTCAAACAATCCCGAACGATACCACGATCCTTGAGAGTTCGACGACTAAGTCAACAGCTTCACATATCCTGCGATTCCGAAAGTCAAACCATGTATTCCGTGAGTCATTCCGCTCTACACTATTTGTAATGGACACCATAATTCGCGTTTTGAATATTAAGGGACAGAGTCTATCCCTTGTTGAAGGTTACCAACTTGTATAATGTAACAGTATGGCCGAAGACCTTAACCTCAGAGAACCTTTCCTGCCATTTCGATAGAGGTCAGAGAAGCAAAGTAGTAAACATTTCAGTGACGCGCACCTTAGTTCTGTGCCTGGATTAGTAGATCGTATTCCATGCTATTCCAAAGCTTTGTCACGTTCTATGGGAGTCGAACGGCTAAGACAATAGCTTCCGCTATCCTGTCATTCCGAAAGTTAAGCAATGTATTCGGGGAGTAACTCCGCTAAATGTATTGGCAATGGACACCTTAAATCACGGTTTGAAATTAAAGTATTTCATCAATCCGATTGAGTCCGTTTCCAATTGACATAAATAAGGACAAACATTATACCGATGACCTTCCCTTCCGAAGACCTGACCCGCTGAAAAGATAGTAGAACTTCGAGTTCCTAAAAAGAAATTTGAATTCATTTCAGTTATGGGCACCTTGTATGAATTAGAAGATCGTGGATCAAACCGTTCGAGAACATTACCACGTTTTGTGAGAGTCGAAAAGCCAAGTCAGTAGCGTCAGATATCCTATGCTTGTAAGAGTCAAGCCACGTATCCCGAGAGTACATTTGCTGAAGGTTATTGGCAATTCACACCATAATTCACGCCATGAATATTAATGCAGTGAGTCAAACCGTTGAAGAACATTACCAATTCGTATAATGTCAATCCTTTTACCGTATACCGTACCCATCTAGATGCGATCCCGCCGAAACGAGAGTATAACTTCGTGTTCAGGGGATCTAATTAATAAACATCATAGTGATGGGGATCTTAATATCATTATGAATAAGAAGGTCGAGTGCCCAACCGTTCGAGATAGTTACCACATTCGTTGAGATTCGAAAGGATAAGTCAATATCTTCACCTACCCTCTGATTTAGAGAGTCATGCCAGGTATTCCGTGAGTCCGTCCGCTGTACAATATTAGCAACGAAGATCTTAGTTCACAGATAGAATATTAAAGTACAGAGTCTAGCATTTGTAGACAGTTACATATTGGGATAGTGTCGAAAGTTTTACAGAAGACCTTACCCTCCGGGAATTCTACTCGATATTGGTAGAGCATTACTTTGTATTCATAGATTCAAATTATTTGACACTGCTGCGAATGGCACAATAATTTCACGTATGAATGGGAAAATCGAGGATGAAACCGTTCTATAACGTTACCACCTTCTTCGTGAAATGGCACATATAACACAATAGCTTCACTATACTGTGGTTCGGAGAGTCACACTAGGTACACCAGAAGTATATCCACTGAGGGGTATTGACAATGGACATCCCGATTCGCAGATTTCTGGTTAAGGTAGAGCCTCTATGCGTTCGAGAGCGATACCAATTCCTACAAACTCAAACATATTGTCGAAAGTATTGCAGTGCGAGAAGCTAACCCGCCGTATCGACAGCATAACTTCGTGTTCGGGGAAACAAATTACTATACATTTTAATGACGCGAACCTTAGTTTCACGTATGACTTCGAAAGTCGGGTGCCAAACCGTTCGGGAACGTTTCCACCTTCTGTGAGACTCGAACGGCTATGTCAATAGCTTCACATATCCTGTAATTCCGAAAGTGAAACCCGGTATGCCGGTTGTAAATCTGCGGCAGCGTTTTGGCCCTAGACACCTTAAGTCATGAATTGTATGTTAAAGTAGAGAGTCTAAACGTTTGCGAACGTTGGCAAATGGTATGAAGAGATTCCTGTTACCGAATGCCATACCTTTTGAGAACCTTGCTCGCTGTATCGAGGGAATAGCACCGTGTTTAGAGACGTAAATTAGTATACATTTTACTAAGGGCACCTTAATTTCATGTATGAATAAGAAGATAGAGGGGTACACTGTTCGACAACGTTACCACCCTTCATTGAGGGTCGCATAGCTATGGCAATATCTTCACCTGTTCTGTGATTCCGAGAACCAAACCAGTCATTGCGGGAGAAAACTCTTTGAATTATATAGGCACATGGCACTATAATTCTCGGATTGAACCTTAAAGTAGAAAGACAAACTGTCGGACATCATTACCAATTGATATAGAGTCACTCCATTTACGATGGTCTTACGTTCACAGAACATAACCCGCTGTATCGAGAGTATAACTTCGTTTTCAGAAAAGCAAATTATTATACTTTTCAGTGTTGGTCACCTAAATTTCATGTATGAATTAGAAGATCGAAGGTCAAACTTTACGAGAACGATACCTCCTTGTTGAGTGTCGGAAGGCTAAGTCTATAGGTTCACCTACCTGTGATTCCGAGAGTCACAGCACGTATTCCAGCAGTAAATACACTGTACAGTATTGCCAATAGACGCCTTAATTCACGGTTTCAATCTAAAATCAGCCAGTCAAACCATTGTGGAGCGTTACCCATTGGTATGGAGTGAAGCATTTTACTGATAGCCCATCTTTCGGTGACGGTAACCCACCGATCCGAGTGAATAACTTCGGGTTCAGAGGATGAAATTAGTAAGCATTTTTGTGACGGGCCCCTTAATTTCACTATGAATAAGAAGATCGAGTGTCAAACCTCTCAAGAACGTTGCCACCTTCTGTGAAAGACGATCGGCTAAGTCAATAGCATAGCCTTCCTACTATTGGGAAAGTCAAACCAGGTATTCTTGGAGAAAGTCTTCTGAACAGTATTGCCAGTAGATTCCTTAATTCACGGAGTGAATATTAATGTCATACGTCACGGCGTCAGCGCGATACTAATTGCTATATAGTCAATCGTTTTACCGATTTCCTTACCGTTCGAAAGCTATCTCGCCGTTTCGAGAGCATAGCTGCGCGTTTGGGGAATCACATTAGTATACAACTTAGTGACGTCACCTTAAATTCATATATGATTTCGAAGGTCGAGGGTCAAAGCGTTTGAGGACGCCACGTTCTGTGAGAGACGAACGGCTAAGTCAATAGTTCCACTTATCCTGCCATTCCGAGAGTCAAAACAGGTATTCCGGGAATCAATCCTCTGTACAGTATTGGCAATTGTCACCTCAACTCAGGGTTTGAATATTAAATTAGAGTGACAAACCGTTTCAGATCGTTAGGAATTGCTGCGAAGTCTATCGTTTTACCGAAGACCTTACCCTCCGAAAAATTAACCCACTGTGTCGAGAGTATAACATCACGTTTAAAGAATCACATTAGCATTCACTATAGTGATGGCATCTTAAATTCATGTATGAATTAGAAGATCGAGGGTCAAACCTATCCAAACCACTACAAACTTCTATGATATTCGAACAGCTGTGTCAATAACGTCTCATATTCTGTGTTTCCGAGAGTGATACCAGGTATTCCTGGTGTCAATGCACAGGACATTATTGACAATATGCACCTTAATTCACGATTTGAAATTAAATTCGGGCGTCACACTGTGTGACAACGTTACTAGTTGCAAGAAAGTCAAACGTTTTACCGAATGCCTTACCGTTCGAGAAGCCATCACGCCGAATCAAGAGTATAGCAACGTGCTTTGGAAAACAGGTTAGTATACAATTGCAGGATGTCACCTTAAATTTCTGTATGAATTAGAAGATCGAGGGTCAAACCGCTCGAGAACATTGGCACCTTCTGTGAGAGACCAGCTTCACCAATCCTGCGATTCCGAGTGTCAATCCACGTATTCCGGGAGTAAATCCGCTGTACGGTATTGGCAATACACAGCTGAGATCACGGTATGCATATTAAAATAGAGCGTCAAGCCGTTTGTGATCGTTACCAATTTTTACGAAGTCAACGTTTTACCGAAGGCCGTAACTTCCGGGAACATCTCCCGCTTCGCTGAGAGTATAACATTGTGTTCAGAGGATCAAATTAGTATACATTTGAGTGACGAGCATCTCAATTTCATGTACTAATTAGCAGATAGAGGGTACAACCGTTCGAGATCGTTACCATACTCTTTGAGATTCGAACGGCTATGCATATAGCTTATATCCTGAGATCCCGAGAGTCAAACTATGAATTCCGGGAGTAAATCTCCTGAGCAGTATTGGCAATGGACACCTTCAATCACGGTTTGAATATTAAAGTATACAGTCTATGCATTGTAGAACGTTACCTATAGGTACAATGTCAAAAGTTATACCGACGGCCCTACCATCCGTGATCCTAACAATCTGTATCGGGAGTATCAAACCGTTCGAGAAGGTTACCCGCTTCTTTGAGTGACGCTCGGCCAACTCAATAGCTTCAGCTATCCTGTGATTCAGAGAATCAAACGAGGTTATCCGGGATCATATTCGATGAAAAGTATTGGAATAGATACATTTATTCCCGGCTTGAATATTAATGTAGGGCGTCAAACTGTTTGAGAGCGTTACCAATTTGTATAAAGTCAAACACATTACCGTAGTCCTTTCCCGCCGAAGAATTACTCCGCTCTATCGAGAGTACAACATGATGTTCAGAATATCAAACGAGTAAACATTTTAGCGCCGTGGACCTTAAATTCGTGAATGAAATTGTGGATCTTGGTTCAAACATTTCCAGAGCGTTACCACCTTCTTTGAGGAACGAATGGCTAAGTCAATAGTTACACCTATCCTGAGATTCCGAAAGTACAATCAGGTGTTCCGCGAGAAGATCTGCATTTCAGTGTGGGCACTTGCCACCCTATTTCACGGCATAAATATTTAAGTAAACAGTCAAACCGTTGTAGCACATAAAATATTGGTCAGGTGTAAAACTTTTAAATAAACGCCTTAGCATCCGCCAAGCTATCCCTCAGGATCAAGAGTATAACTACGAACTCAGGTAGGCAAATAAATATACATTACAGTGACCTGAGCCATAATTTCATGCATGAATTAGAAGATCGAGGGTCAAACCGTTCGAGAATGTTACAGCCTTCTTTGAGAGTCGAACGGCTAAGTGAATAGCTTCACCTATCTTGTGATTCCGAGAGTCAAACCAGGTAATCAGAAATTAAGTACGCTGAAGAGTATTGGCTATTGACACCTTAATTCACGGTATGAATATTAATGTAGATATTCAATCCGTCGGGGATCATTGGTACAGCTAAGTTAACAGCTTCACTTATCCCGCTATTCCAAGTGTCAAACCATGTAGTCCGCGTCTAAACTCGATGCACAGAATTGGCACTAGGCATGAAATTTCATGGTATAAGTATTAATGATCAGAGTCAAACCTTTGTAGAACGTTCACATATGCAGTATAGTCGAACCTTTTTCCGAATGCCACACTATCCGAGAAGCTAACCCGATGTTTCGAGATTATATCTTCGTCTTCAGGGAATCAAACTAGTATACACTTCAGTGTCGGGTACATTAATATCATGTAGGAATAAGAGGATCGAGTGTCAAACAGTTCAGGAACGTTACCGCCTTTCACGAGTGCCGAACGGTTAAGCCAATAGCTTCAACCATACTGTAATTCCGAGAGCCCGACCACGGTATGCCGGGAGTAAGTCAGCATGACAGTATTGGCATTAGACACCTTAATTCACTTTCTTAATATTAATGTAGCGTCACTCCATTTGAGATAGTTACGAATTGGTTGAGAGTAAAACCATTAACCGAAGCCTTACATTCCAAGAATGGAACCCACTGTACCGAGAAAATATACACGTGTTCAGTGAAACCCATTAGTATACATTTTGGTGACGGCTTCCTCAATTTCACGAATGAAAAGAAATATCGAGAGTCAAACCGTTCTGGAACGTGACCAGCGTCTTTGAGATTCCTACTGCTACGTCAGTAGCCTCACGTATCCTGTGATTCCGTGTACCAAACCAGGTAGTCCGGGACTCAATCCACAGTTCAGTATAGCCGATGGACATGTTAGTTCACAGTATGAAAATTAAAGTAGGGCGTACAACATTAGCAGAACGTTACATATTGGTATAGTGTCAAACCTTTACAGAGGGCCTTAACATCCTAAACCGTAACCCGGTGTAGAGAGTGTTTTGCTTAGTGTTCATGGAAACAAATTAGTAGACATTTTAGCAGAAGTACACCATATTTTTATACATGACTAGCAAAATCGAAAGTCTAACCGCTAGAGAACATTACCACTTTCTTTGAGAGTCGAACTGCTGAGTCTATAGCATCACATATCCTATGATTCCAAAAGTCAAACCAGGTATGCCGGGTGTAAATTCGCGGAACAGTTTTGGCCTTAAGCACATTAATTCACCGGTTTTAATATTAAAATTTAGCTTCCAACCGTCTGTGAGCGTCAGCTACTGCTGTAAAGTCAAACGTTTTCCCGAAGTAGTTACCTTCCGTGAACCTCACCCTCATCATCCAGACTATCACTGCGTGTTCAGAGAAAGAAATTAGTTTTCATTTGAGTGATGGTCACCATAACGTCATGCATGAATGAGAAGTTCATGAGTCAAGGAGTTCGAGAACTTTACCGCTCTCTTTGATGTTCGAACGGCTAGCTCAATAGCTATACCTTTCCTCCGATTCCGAGAGTCATATCAGGTAATACAGCAATAAATCCGCTGACAGGCATTGTCAATACACGCATCAATTAACGGTTTGAATAGTGAAGTAGAACGAAAAACCGTTTGAGAACGTTTCCAGTTGGTATAAAGTTGAACGTTTTGTTGATATCCATATGGTTCGTAGGCATAACGCGCTGTATCGCGAGAAAAACAAGGTTTTCAGAGGATCAAATGAGAATGCACTTTATTTTCGAACACATTAATATCATGAAAGATATAGAAGATCGATAGTCAAATCGATCGAGATCGTTAACATCTTCTGTAAGAGATGATTGGCAAAGTAAAAACATCACCTATGCTGTCAATCCATGAGTAAAACCAAGTGTTCCGGAGGAGCATCTGCTGAACTGTATTGGCAACAGACACCTCAATTTACGGTTCGAATATTAAAGTAGAGCGTCAAACTGTTTGAGTGCGATGCCAATTTGTATGAAGTCAAACGCCTTACTGGAGACCAAACACGCTGAAAGCCTAACCCGCTGTACCGAGAGCATTACTTCGTGTTCAGAAAATTAAATTAGTATCAATTACAGTGACGGGAAACCTTGTCCTTGTGTATGAATTAGATGATTGAGGATCAAGCTGTTCGAGAACATTACTACGTTCTGTGAGAGAAAAACCTATCCTGTGTTTGCGAGAGTCAAACCATGTATTCCGGTAGTACATCCACTTAAGTTGTATTGGACTTACATACCATAATTTACGGTATAAATATTAAGGTACTGAGTCAAAACGCCGGAGACATTATCACTAAAAGAAAAGAAATGGTTTTACAAAATAGCTTACCATCCGGGTACCAAACACGACGTATCGGGTTTCTAGCTTAGTGCGCACGGAAAGAAATGAGGAGACATTTCTGCAGACAGGCACCACAGTTTCACGTATGGATGGCAAAAACGAGAGTCAAACTCTTCGAGATCGTTAGTACCTTTTTTGTGAGTAGTACTACTATGTCAGTAGCTTCACTTACCTGCTATTCCGATGGACGGACCAGGAATTCCGAGAGTCTATACGCAGTATCGTATTGGCAATAGACACCTTAATTCAAGGTATAAATGTTAAAGTACGGAGTCATACCGTTATAGAACGACACCTACTGGTATAGAGTCAAACTTTTTAATGAATACCTAACGTTCCGGGATGATAATCAGCTGTGCCGATGGTATAACATCGTGATCGGGGATACAAATTAGTATAAATTTTTATGACGGGCATTTAAATTTTATGTATGAAATGGAAGATCTAATGCAAACCGCCCGTGAACGTTACCTCCTCCCTTTGAGAGACGTACGGCTGTGTCAATAGCTTCACCTTTCCTGTGGTTGCGAGCGTCATACCAGGTATTCCTGACATCTCCGCTGAACAGTATAGGCAATAGACAGCTTACTTCACGGTATGAATTACAATGCAGAGTATCAAACCGTTGTAGAGCATTACCCATTTGTATTGATGCAAACCTTTTACCGCAGACCTTATCTTCCGTGAGGCTTACCCGCTGTATCGAAAGTCATAACCTCGAGCTCAGAGAAGCAGGTTAGTATACATTTTAGTGACGGGCACGATAATATCATATGTGAATTCTACGATCCAGCGTCAAACTGTTCGAGAACGTGACCACCGTCATTGAGATTCGAACGGCTAACACAATATCTTCATTCAGAGTCGATCGGACAAGTCTGTAGCTTCACCAATCCAGTGATTCCTAGAGTCAAATGAGGTGTGCCTGGAGCAAATCCGCATAACAGTATTGCCAATATACACCTTAACTCATGGTATGAATAAAGCGGTATATAGTCAAACCGTCAGTGACTATTACAGGAGTGGTAAAAAGTCATTCATTTCACAGAACACATTACCTTCCAAGAATATAACTGGCAGCAGTGAGTGTGTGGCTTCATATTGAGAGTAACATGTTAGTATTCATTTCGCTGACGCGCACCTCAGTTTCATGTATGAACAAGAAAATCTGAGTCAATCTGTTCGAGGCGGATTCAACCATCTTTCAGAGCCAATCGCCTAAGTCAGTACCATCACTGATCCTGTTTATTCCAATAGTCAAACCAGGTATTCCGGGAGACAATACAGAGTGCAGCATTACCAATGGACACTTTAATTCATGTTACGAATATTAAAGTAGATCGTCAATGCTGTGTAGAACGTTACCTATTGCTATAGTGTCAACAATTTTAACGAAGGCTTTTCCTTCCGCGATCCAAACCCGTTGTATCGAGTGTTTAACT
The DNA here is from genome assembly GCF_051020765.1 of Lasioglossum baleicum. Taxonomy (NCBI): domain Eukaryota; kingdom Metazoa; phylum Arthropoda; class Insecta; order Hymenoptera; family Halictidae; genus Lasioglossum; species Lasioglossum baleicum. The sequence goes on from NW_027470308.1 coordinate 25,506, forward strand.
TCGTGTTCAGCGAATGAAATTAGTCTTCATTACAGGGATGGGCACCGTATCTTCATGTATGAATTAGAAAATCGAGTGTCAAACCGTTCGGGACCGTTACCACCCTCTTTGAGAGTCGAACCGATAAGTCATTAGCTTCACATATCCTGGATTCCGAGAATGAGGCGATGTAATCCGAGAGTAAATGCGCTGTACATATTTGGCAATAGATACCTCATTCGCGGATTGCATATTACAATAGAGCGTCACCCCGGGTGAGAACGATAACAATTGCTATAAAGTGTAACGTATTACCAAAGTCCTTAAACATCGAAAGACTAACGCACTGTATCGAGAGTATAACTTCGTGTTTAGAGAATCACATTATTATACATTATAGCGATGGCATCTTAATTTCATGTGTGAATTAGGTGGACGAGGTTATACAGCTCGCGGCCGTTACCACCTTATACGATATTTGAACAGCTATGACAACAGCTGTACATATCCTGTGTCTCCGAGTGTCATGCCATGTATATCCTGGAGTAGAAACGCTGAATAGTATTGGCAACAGACGACTCAGTTCACGGTCTGAATATTAGAGCAGACCGTCAAAACGATTCTAGAACGTCACCTATCTGTATAGATTCAAACACATTACAAGAGCCTTACGTTCGGAGAAGCTAACCTGTCGATTCGAGAGAATAACTTCGTGTTCAGAGCAAATAAGTAGAAGTTTAGTTGACGGGCACCATAGTTTCATGTACGAATAAAAAGATTGTGTTTCAAGCCGTTCGAGAAGGTTACCAGAATCTTTAAAAGTCAAACGGCTCAGTTAATAGCTTCACCTATCACGTGATTCTGAGTGTCAAACCAGGTATACCACGAGTAAAGCCAATGAACACTATTGGCAATGGACACTTTAGTCACAGTTTGAATAGTAAAGTAGAGCGTCGATCTGATTGAGGACGTAACCAATTGGTTTAACGTCATACTCTTTACGGCAGACCATACACTCTGAGAACATAACTCACCGTATCGAGAGTATAACTTCAGGTACAGAGATACAAATAACTATACATTTTAGTGTGGGCACATTAGTTTCATGTATCATTGAGAAGATCGAGCGTCAAGCAATTTGAGAACGTTACCACCTTCCTCGAAGAGCGAACGGCTAAGTCAGTAGCTTCAGCTATCCTCTGGTTCCGAGAGGCATTTCAGTTATTGCAAAATTAAATTCGCTCTATTGGCAATTAACACCTTAATTTATGGCATGAATACTAAGGTAGAGAGCCAAACCGACGGTGAACACTAAAGGTTGGTATAAAGTCATTCTATTTACGGATCACCTTACCCCCGTGAATATAAACGGCTGCAGCGGGTGTGTTGCTTCGTGTTCAGAGAAACAAATTGGTACTCATATTAGTTGACGGGGCATTCAATTTCATGTATGAATGAGAAGATCGGGAGGCAAACCGATCCAGAACGTTACCACCTTCTTTGCAAATTGCATACCTATGACAATACCCTCACCTATCCTACAATTCAGAGATTATTACCTCGTGTCTCAGGCGTACTTGCGCTGATCAGTATTGGCAGTGGATACCTTAACTCACAGTTTGTGTACCGAAGTAGAGCGTCAAGCCGTTTGAGTACGATACCAATTGGTATAACGTCATACGCCTTACCGCATACTTTACCTTCCGAGAACATAACTATCTGTATCGTGGGCATAACTTCTTGTTCACTGAAATAAAGTGGCATTCATTCTAGTAACGGGTTCCTTAATTTCATTCATGAATAGGTACATCGAGTGTCAAACCATTCGAGAACGATATCACCTTCTTTGCAAGTCGCACAACTTAGTCAATAGTTTCACCTATCCTGTGATTTCGGGAGTCAGACAACGTATTCTAGTGGTAAATTCGCTGGACAGTATGGGATATAGTCTCCTTATTTCGCGGTTTGAACATTAGAGTAGACCGCCAAACTGTTTCAGAGCATTGGCAATTCGTATAAAGACAAACACAGTAATGGTGCCCTTACATACGGCGAAGCTAACCCGCCGTATCGGGGGTATAATTTCGCGTTCAAAGAAAGAAATTAGCCATTATTTTAGTGACTGGCATATAAACTTCATGTAGGAATTGGAGGATTGATGGTGAAACCGTTCGGCAACATTACCACCATCCATCACAGGCGAACGGATAATTCAATAGCTCCATCTATCCTGTGATTCCGAGATTCAAACCGAGCATACCGAGTGTAAATCCGCTGTACAGTCTCGGCAGTAAAATCCCTACATCCCGGTGTAAGTTTTAAAGTAGAGAGTTACACAGAGGTACAAATTTACCTATTGGTATGTAGATTAAATATTCGCCTAACGTCATACCAATCTCGAAGCCAGTGCGCCGTATACAGAGTATAACGTCTGGTTTAGTGAAACACATTAGTATACATTTTAGTTACGGCATCTAAATTACATGTATGAATTAGAAACTCGATTGTAACACAGTTCGAGACCGCAACCACCTTCTATGATATTCGAACAGCTAAGTCAATAGCTTCACATATCCTGTGATTGATAACGTTTGATAACGTTACCAATTAGGGTAAAATCAAACGTTTTCCCGAAGGCCTTAGCTACCGCGAACCCCACCGGCCTCAACCAGAGAATAGGTTCGTGGTGAGAGATGAAAATTCGTACTCATTTCAGTGACGGGCAGGTCAATTTCATGTACGAATCAGATTATAGCGGTAAACCCTCTCGAGAACGTAGGCACCATCAGTGAGACGTGCGGCTTAGTCAATAGCTTCACCTATCCTGTGATTCCGAGACTCAAGTGAGGTGTTCCAGTAGTAAATCCGCTGAATATTATTGGCAACAGACGCATAAATTCTCGGCATGAGCATTAAAGTAGGAAGTGAAATCGCTGGAGAACTTTACGTATTGGTAATGAGTCAAACTTTTTACCGAAAGCCTAACCTTCGGTGCCGCTATCGGGCAATATCGGGAGTATAACTTCGTATTCAGAGAAACTAACTAGTATATATTTTTGTGATGGGCTCCATGGTTTCACGTATGGAATACAAAATCGAGGGTCAAACGGTTCCAGAACGTTACCACGTACTTTGAGAGACACACCGCTATGTCATTAGCACCACCTATCCCGTTATTCCGCGAGTCAGACCACGTGCTCTAGGAGTAATTGCTCTGAACAATACTGGCAATAGACACCTTAATTGATGGCATGAATATTTAGGTTTAGAGTGAAACCGTCGGAGAACAATACCAATTGGTAAAAAGTCATTCACTTTAACTCATACCTTACATTCCGAGAACACAAGCCGTCGTAGCGATTGCCTTGCGTCATGTTCACATGGTCGTATAAGTCGCCATTGTAACAGAGAGACAACTTATTTTCATGAAATCGTAGAGTATGCGGGGGTCAAAGAATTTCTGAACGTTCTTTTTTGGGATCTTTTTTGGGAGTCGAACGACTAAGTCAATAGCTTCAACTATACTCCGATTCCGAGAGGCAAACCAGGTTGTCCGCGGAGTAATTCGCGGATTGAAAATTAAAATAGTGCGTCACACAGTGTGAGTACGATACCAATTTCTATAACGTCAAACGATCTTTCCGAAAGCCTTACCGGCCGAGATGCTAACTCGCCGTATGGAGCGTGGAGCGTATTGTATAGGGATACACATTAGTACTCAATTTATCGTCGGCACCATAATCTCATGTATTAATAAGAAGATAGAGGGTCTTACCGTTCCAGAGCTTTACCGACTTCTGTGAGAGTCGAAAGGCTTAGTCAATACCTTCACCTATCCTGTGATTCCGAGAGTCAAGCCTGGTATTTCAGGAGTAAGTCCGCTAAAGAGTGTTGGCAATGAACACCTCAACTCACTGCATGAATATTAAACTATAGAAGTAAACGGCTGGAGAGCGTTACCTGTTCATATAACATTATGCTCCTCGGCAGATACCCTAACTTCCGAGAACATAACCCGATGTATCGTGGGTATAACTTCGGGTTCGGAGGAACAAATTAGTGAACGTTTTAGCAGATGGACACCTTAACTTCGTATTTGAATAAGAAGATCGAGCATCAAACTGTTCGAGATTGTTACCACTTCCGTTGAGAATCGAACGGCTGAGTCAAGCGCTTCACTTGTCCGGTGATTCTGAGAGTCAAGCCAGGTATTCCTAGAGTAAATCATCTGATCAGCGTTGGAAATAAACGTGGTTAGTCAAACGGTATGAATACCAAGGTAGACAGTCAAACCGAAGGCGAACCTTTCCAACTTGTATAGGATCAATCTTCTAACGGAAGGCCTTACTATCCGTGAGCCAGACCCGCTGTATCGAGGGTTTTACTTCGTATTTCGTGAAGCAAATTAGTTTTCATTTTAGTGATCGGGCAAATTAATTTCAGGTATGCAATTGAAGTTCGAATGTCAAACCGTTCGAGAATGTTACCACCTACTTTGATAGTCGAAGGGCTAAGTCAATGGTGTCACCTATCCTGTGATTCCGAGAGCCGGTAATCCGTGACTATACGCGATGCGCAGTATTGGCACTAGGCACGCTTCTTCACGGTATGAATATGAAAGGTAGAAAGTCCAACAGTCGGTGAACATTACCAATGGGAATATGGTCAGTCTCCTTACGGAAACCCTTACCTTTCGTGGACCTAACCCTCAATATCGAGAGTATGACTTCGTGTTTCACGAAGTTAAATGGTATTCATTTTTTTGATATTCAACATAATTTCATGTATGAATAAGAAGATCGGGTGTCAAACCGTTCGAGAATATTACCACCTGCTTTGATAGTCGAGCGGTTAAATCAAAAACTTCACCTATCCTGCTATACCGATGGTCATATCAGGTAATCCGGGAGTAAGTCCGTTGAAGTTTATTGGCAACTGCCACCTTAACTCACGGTATGGATATTAATGCAAAGCGTCAAACGAACGGAGCAAATTACCAATGTCCATAAAGTAACTCCTTTTAATGAATACCATACCTTTCAAGTACCTAACCCGCTATAGCGAGTGTCCTGCTTAATGTACATTGAGAGTCAAAGCGTTCGAGAACGTTACCACCTTCCGTGAGAGACGAACTGCTAAGTCAATAGCTCCACATATCCAGTGTTTCCAATAGGCATATCAGGTATTCCTGGAGTAAATCCGCTCTGTAGTGTTGGCAATTGACACCTTATCTTACGGCATGGATATTAATGTAGTGAGTCAAGCCGTTGCAAAACATTACCAATTCGTACAAAGTCGTTCCTTTTACTGAATCCCACATCTTCCGGGAAGCTAACCCGCCGTATCCAGAGTATAACTTCGTGTCCAGAAAAACACATAAGTAACATTTTAGTGACGGTTGCTTAAATTCATGTATGAATTAGAATATTGATGGTCAAACCGATCGAGAACGTTACAAACCCCTTTGAGAGTCGAACAGTTAGTACCGTAGCATCACATATCCTGTGATTCCGAGGGATAAACCAGGTATACCGGGAGTAAATCAGCAGTACTGTATTGGCAATAGACACCTTAATTCACGGTATGAATAGTAATATAGGGATTCGAGCCATCGTAGAACGGTACCTACTGGTATATGTTCAAACTTTTAACCGGATACCTTACTCTCCGAGAACATAACCAGCTCCGGCAAGTGCCTTGCTTAGTGTTCAAGGAAACAAATTAGTAAACTCTTTAGCAGACGGACATTTTAATTGCAAGTGTCAATAGGAAGATGGAGGGTCAAATCGTTCGCGAACGTTACCCCCTATTTTAAACAATGGCATGGCTGAGGCAGAAGCTTCACCGATCATATGATTCCAAGAGTCAGTTGAGTCATACCCGGATCAAACTCGCAGCACCGTTTTGGCAGTAGTCGCCTAAATTCTCGGTATGAATATCATAGAAGAGGTTCAATCCGTCGGATGACAGTACCAATTCATATTAAGTCATACTTTTAACTGAACATTATCTTCCGAGGACCTAACGCGCTGTATCGAGATAATAATTACCTGTTTAAGGAAACAAATTAGTACGCATTTCAGAGACGTACACCTTAATTTCGTGCACGAATTCTAAGGGCGACGGACAAATCGATCCCCAACGTTACAACCTCCTTCGAGTGGCTAATTTCCAGAACAATAGCTACACCTATCCTGTTATTCCGAAGGTCAAACAAGGTATTCCGGTTGCCAAACCAGTGTGAACACATGGCATCGGACATCTTAATTCACGGTATGAATATTAAGACATAGCGCCAAACCATTGTAGAACATTACCTATTGGTGTGGAGTCAAACTTTATACAGAAAGCCTTTCCTACGGCGAAACAAACCCGCCGTATCGAGAGTATGACTTTGAGCTCGGAGAAAGACATTGGTTTACGTTCTCGCCACGGGGACATTATTTTCATTCGTGGACTAGAAGATCGAAGGTCAAACCGTTCCAGAACGATACCATTTTCTTTGTGAAATCGCACATCTATCACAACAGCTTCACCTACCCTGTGGTTCCGAGAGTCAAACTCGGTATATCTGAAGTATATCCGCAGAACAGTATTGGCAGAGGACATCTTAATTCACGTTTTGGATATTAAAGAAGAACGCGAAACCGTTTGGGAACGTTACCATTTGATGTAAAGTCAAGAGCTGTACCGATGACCGTACCATCAGCGAAATTTCGCCGCTGTATCAAGAGAGTCACTTTGGGATCACAGATACAAAATGGTACGCATTTTACTGCAGGCAACTTAACTTATGTAAGAATTAGGAGATCTAGAGTCAAACCGTTCGAGAACGTTGCCGAATTCTATGAGAGACGAACAGCTAAGCCAATAGCTACACTTATCCTGTGATTCCGAGAGTCATATCGGGTAATACGGGAGTAAATCAGCTGAACTGCATTGGCAATAGTCAGCATAACTCACGGTATCATTATTGAGGTACAGCGGCATACCGTTGGAGTACTTTACCAATTGGAATGAAGTCAAACGATTTACTGAAAACCTTACTCTTCGAAAGATTAGCGCGTTCCGTGAACCTCACCCGCTGTAGCGAGAGTATGACTTCATATTCGGAGATGCAAATTAGTATAGAATTCTACGACGGGTACCTTAATTTAATGTATGAATTAGAAGGTCGATGTGTCTAGCCGTTCCGGAACGTTACAACCAGCCTTGAGGGACGAACGGCTCAGTAGGTATTTTCATCTATTCCACGATTCCTAGAGTCAAATGAGTAGTTCCGGGAGTAAATCCGCTGAACAGAATTGGCAATAAACGTCTTAGTTCAAGGTTTAAATAATAAAGTATAGTGTCATACCGCGGAAGTACGTAACGTATTTGTATCCAGTCAAACTCTTACCCGAGGGCCTAACCTCTAGAGATGCTAGCCGCTGTCTTGAGCGTATAACACCATGTTCAGTGAATCAGATTACACATCATTCTAATGGCGGGCACCATAACTCCATGTATGAATAACATGATCGAGCCTCAAATCGTTAGATAACGGTATCAGTTTCCTGAATGTTACACTTCTAAGTCAATACCTGTACGTGTCCCTTTATCCGAGAGGCAATTATGGGTATTCCACGAGTAATGCGCTGAACGGTATAGGTTTGGCGGTTAGACTCAAACGGTTTGACGCTTTACTTTTCTACTTAAACCGTGATCTAAAGCGTCTATTGGCAGTACTGTTCAGTGGATTTACGCCCGAATACCTGGTTTGACTCTGGCAATCGCTGGATAGGTGAAGTCATTAACTTAGCCGTCCGACCCTCAAGGAATGTTGTGACGTTCTCGAACTGCTATACCCTCGATCGTCTAATCCATACATGAAATAAATTTGCCCGTCACTAAAACTGATATTAACTTGCTTCTATGAGCGCGAAGCTATAATCTCGATACAGCGGGTTAGCTTCTCGGAAAATAAGGCCTTCGTTAAAATTCCTGACTATATTCAATAGGTAACGTTCTACAACGCATTGACCCTAATCTTCAATAATTATACCGTGAAATTGTGTGTCTAATGCCAATACTGCACAGCGGGTTTATCCGCGGATTATATTGATTGCCTCTTGCGATCACAGGATAGGTGAAGTTGTTACCATAGCCGTTCGACTCTTATAGAAGCCGGCAACGATCTCAAAAGGTTTTACTCGTGAACTTTCTATTCGTATGTGTAAATAAGGTGCCTGTCATTAAAATGAATACTAACATGTTTCTCTCCACACGAATTTATACTCTCGAAACGGCGGGATAGGTTGACAGAAGGGAAGCTATTCGGGAAGGAAGGCCTTTCTACCAATTGGTAATGCTCTCGGTGGGTTTGACTTTCTACTTTAATATTCATACTGTGAATTAGGGTGTCTATTGCCAATACTCTACTGTGCATTTACTCTGCGAGTACCAGGTTTGACACTCGCAAGCACAGGATATGTGCCGTTACTGACTTGGCCGTACGACTCTTATAGAAGCTATTGCGTTAGCAATTCGACTCTCACAGAAGGTGGAAATGTTCTCGAAGGGATTGACACTCGATCTTCCAAATCATACATGAAATGCAGGTGCCCCTCACTAAAGGGTTTCATAATTTGCATCTTTAAACACTAAGTTATAATCTAAATACAGCGCGTCATCTTCTCGGCAGCTAATGCCTTCGGTAGAATGCTTGACTCTATACTAATAGGGAACGATGCACAGCTGTGTGACACTGCACCTTCATATTTATACCGGGAAGTAGGTCTTTTAATGCCGATACGGTAGTGCCGATTTACTCCCAGAGTACCCGGTTTGACTCTAGGAATCACTGGATAGGTGAAGCTGAAGGCTCTGCCGTTCGACTCTCAAAGAAGGTGATAACGCTCTCGTGAAGATTTACCTTCCATCTTCAAATTCATACATGAAGTTAAGGTACCCGCCACTGAAATGAAGTCTAATTCCCATCTCTAAACACGAGGTTATACTCTCTATGCAGAGGGTTAGGTTCTTGGACGGTAAGGGCTTCACTAAAACTTTTGACATTATACCAATAGGTAACGTTCTACAAGGGATATACTGTGAACCTTAATATTAATACCGCGAATTAAGATGCCGATTGCCAATAATGCACAGCCTTGTGACTCACGGAATGCCTGGTTCGTCCTTCGGATTCACAGGACAGGTGAAACTGGTGACTTGTCCGTTCGAATTTCAAAGAAAGGCGGTAACATTCTCGAAACTGTTGACAATCGATCTTCTAATTCATGCATGAAATTACTGTGCTCTCCACTAAATTGTATACAAGTTCATACCCCTGAATACGAAGTTATACTCTCGAAACAGCAGGTCTGTTTCTGCGTAGGTAAGACCACCTGTAATGTGTTTGTCTTTCTACCAATTGGCAATGCTCTAAAGCGGATAGACACTCCGCTTTACTTTTCAAATCGTGAATTACGATGTCTCGTGGCAATACTGTTCAGCGGATTTACTCCAAAAAAACCTGCACTGACAATCCGAATCACTGGAAACGTGAAGCTATTGACTTATCCGTTCGTCACTCAATGAAGGTGCTAACGATCCCGAACGGTTTGTTCATCCAACTTCAAATTCGTTCCAGAAATTAGGGTGCCCGTCGCCAAAATTTATGATAATTTGCTTCTCTGAACTCGAAGTACTGTATATAGGGGGTTATCATCTCGAAAGGTTAGATCTTCTGTAAAACGTATAACTTTATTCTATTACGTAACGCTCTACAAAGGTATGACGGTCTGCATTAATTTTCATTCCGAGAATTAAGGTGTTTATTACTAATACTGATCGGGGCATTTACTACCGGAGAAGCAAGTTTGCAACTCGGAATCCCATGATAACTGAAGCTATTAACTGAGTGTTTCGAATCGCAAAGGAGGTGGTAACGTTCTCGAACAGTTTACCTCTCGATCTTCTAATCTACACATGAAATTAGGGTGCCCGTTGCTAAAATGTAAACTAATGTGTTCCTCTGAGCACAAAGTTATACACTCGATACGGCGGGCTTGGATCACGGTAGGTAAGGCTTTCTGTAAAAAGTTTGACTCTACAGCAATAGGTAATGTTTGACAAAAGTTTGGCGATCTATCTAGATATTCATACTGTGAATTTAGGTGTCCGTTGTCAGTAGTGTACAGCGAATTGACTCCATGAACACCTTCTTTGACCTTCGGAATCACAGGATTGTTGTTGCTGTTGTTCTAGAAGTTCGGTTCTCGAAGAAGGTGGTAACGTTCTGAATCGGTTTGACCCTCGCTCTTCTAATTCGTACAAGAGATTAAGTTGTACGTGACTAAAATATATACTAATTTGTTCCCGATATCTCGAAATTATTATCTCGCTGCAGGGAGTAATATTCTCGGAATGCAAGGCCATCGGTGAAAAGTGACTCTATACCAATTGATAATGGTCACCGACAGACTGACTCTCTACCTTAATACTCATAGCTTGAATTATGGTGTCAATTGCCTATATAATTCAGCGGATTTACTCCAACAATGACTTATTTGACCTCGGAATCACAGGGTAGGAGAAGTTATTGCGTTAGCTATGCGACCCCCCATGAAGGTGGTAACGATGTCGAACAATATATCTATCGATCTTCTTATTCATACATGAACTTAAGGTGCCGACGATAAATTGAGTCCTAATATGTTTACTTAAACTCTACGCTGTACGCTGCATTCGTGCGGGTTAGCATCTCGGACGGTAAGGCATTCGGTAAAGCGTTTGACTTTATAGCAATTGGTATCGATCTCACACGTTGTGACGCACTGTTTTATTGTTCAACCCGTGACCTAAAGTGGCTATTGCCAATACCGTTCTGCGGATTTGCTCCCGGAATAACTTTGTTGACACCAGGAACCACAGGATAGCTGCAGCTATTGACTTATTTGAGCGACTTTCAAAGAATGTGATAACGTTCCCGATCAGTTTGAAACTCGATCTTGCAAGTCATGCATGAAATGAAGGTGCTCGTCAGTAAATGTACACTAGATCCTACCCCTGGACATGGGTTCATGTCCTAACTATGTTACCAAACCCAGATACAGCGGATTTGTATTTCGGATGATAAGGCATTGTGAATGAAGTTAGACCCTAAATATATAGGGATTGCTCTTTAACTGCTTGACGGCCTGCTTCAATATTCAAATCGAGAATTGATGTGTTTATTGCCAATACCCTTCAGCGAGCTTGCTCTCGGTTTTCCCGGGCTAACACGCCGAACCACATGATAGCTGAAGCTATAGAGGTAGCTGTTCGTCTCTCACAGAAGGTGGCATCGTTCTCGAACCGTTTGACACCCGATTTTCTAATTCATACATAAAGTCAAGGTGCCCGTCACTGAAATGAATACTAATTTCCTTCTCTGTACACGAAGTTATACTCTCGATACAGCGGGTTAGATTAAAGGCAGGTAAGGCGTTCGTTAATGGTTTAACGCGATACAAATTGGTAGCGTGCTCAAACTGTGTGACGCTCGATTTTAATATTCTAACCGTGAATTATGGTGCACCTTGCCAATACTTTTCAGCGGATTTACTCACGGAATACCTGTAAGACTCTCGGAAACACAGGATATGTGAAGCTATTCACTTAGCTGTTCGAATTTCAAAGATGGTTGTATCGTTCTCGAACTGCATGACTCCCTATCTTCTAATTCATTCATGAAGTTAAGGTGCCCGTCAATAAAATGTATACTAATGTCTGTCTCTGAACACGAAGCTATTCTCTCGGAACGGCGAGCATGCTTCTCCGTGGGAAGGGCCATCGGTAAAGCGTTTGACTTTACAGCAATTGGTAACACTCTCAAACGGTGTGATGAACTATTTTCAAATTCAAACCGTGAATAAAGGTGTTTATTACCAATACTGTTCAGCGTATTTACTCTGAAGTACCTGGTGTGACTCCCGGAATCGCGCGGTAAGTGAAGCTAGTGACTAAGCTGTGCACTCTCAACGAAGGAGGCAAATATCTCGAACGGTTATACACTCCATCTTCTTATTCATGGTGAAATTAATGTAGCCGCCACTAAAATAATTACTGGTTTGTTTCTCAGAACACGAACATATACCCTCGACGCGACCGGATAGGTCCTCCGAAGGAAAGTCTATCGGTAAAGCGCTTGATTTTATTCCAATAGGTAACGTTCTACAACGGATTGACGGTCTGCTATTGTCTCAAACCGTGTATTAAGGTGCCTATTGCCAATACCGTTCAGCAGATTAATTCCAGGCACACCTGATATGTTTTGGGAAGCACAGGATATGTGAAGCTATTGACTTAGCCGTTCCATTCTCTAAGAAGGTGGTAGCGTTCCCGAACGGGTTGACTGTCGATTTTTCTATTCACACATGAGCATAGGGCTTCCGACTGCTACAATATCTACTAATTTGTTTCCATAAGCACTAAACACGACACCCACTACAGCGGGTTTGGTACTAGGAAGGTAAGGCCTTCGGTAAAATGTTTCAATTTATACCAATTATGTAACGCTCTAAAACGGTTTGACACTACTTAATTCAAATGAGAATACTTTAATATTCAAATCGAGAAATAAGGTCCCATTGCCATACTGTTCAACGGATTCACTCCCTATTACCTTAGAGTTTCGATTCCAATGATGGTGGTACCTTTTCTCCAACGGTTTGACTCTTGGTTTAGACGTTTATACATGAAAATGTGTTGTGCGGCAGCAACAGTAAGGCACACGCTACAGCGGCTTAGGTTCTCCTATGGTGCGGCATACGGTAAGAATACTGACTATATACGAATAGGTAAATTTCTCCGACGTTTGGATTGTTGACTTTAATATCAAACCGTTATTTATGATGTCCATTGCCAATACCGGTTGGCGGATTTACTCTCTGAATAACTGGTTTAATATTCGGAATCACAGGATAGCAGAAACTTTTGTGTAGGTCGTTCGACTCTCAGAGAACGTGGTAAAGCTCTGGAAAGGTATGATCCTCCACCTGCTTCTTCATATCTGAAGTTAAGGTGCTCGTCGCCTAAATCAAATCTAACTTGTTACACTCAAAACAATGCAAGACACTCCCAGTAGCCGCTTATGTTCTTCGAAGGTAACATAGTCTGAAAAAGGAATGACTTTTTACCTACCTGCAATGGTCACCGACGGCTTGACTTTCGACCTTAGTATTTATACTGTGAATTAGGTTGTGTATTACCAATGCTCTTCAGAGGATTGACTCCCAGAAAACGTGGTACCACACTCCGAATGTAAGGATGGGCGAAGCTATTGACATAGCCTTTCGTCTCTCACAGAAGGTGGTACCATTCTCGAACGGTTAGTCGCCAGACTTTCAAAGCCATACATGACGTTAAAGTGACCGTCACTGAAATATATTCTAAGCTGCTCCTCTGAACACAAAGATACAGAGGGTGATGTTCCCGGAAAGTATGGCCATTGGTAATAAGTTTGACTCAACAGCAATAGGTGTCGTTTTACAACGGTTTCACTCTGTACGATAATATTCGAACCGCAAATTCAGGTACCTACTGCTAATACTGTTCTTTGGATTTACTTCCGTAATACCAGGTATGACTCTCGCAACCACAGGATGGGTGAATCTATTTACTAAGCTATTCGGCACTCATGGAAGGTGCTAACGTTTCCGAACTGTCCTGCCCTCGATCTTCTAATTCGTACATGAAGTTAAAGTGCCCGTCACTGAAATGAATACTAATTTCTTTCTCTGAACACGAAGTTATATTCTCGATGAAGTGGGTGCGTATCGCGGAAGGTAAGGACGCCAGTAAAACGTTGGACTTTATAGCAATTGGTAACGCTCTACATCGGTATGATTGTCTGGTTCAATATTCAAACCGTTATTTAAGGTGTCTATTGCCCATACTCTTCAGCGGATTTACTCCCGGAATGCCTGATTTGACTATCGGTGTCACAAGAGAACGTGAAGATATTTACTCAGCCGTTGAAGACACAAATAGGGTTGCAACGTTCCCAAAGTTTTGACACCGGATCTCCTAATTTGTACAGGAAGTTAAGGTGCCTGTCAATGAAATGAATACTAAATGTTTTTTGAGTGAACACGAACGTATACCCTCAATGAAGCAGGTGAGGTTCGCGGAAGGTTAGGCCTCGGAAAAGTGTCTGACTTTATATCAATTGGCAGGGCTTTCAAACGGTTACACGCTCTACTTTAGTATCCGAATCGTCAATTAAGTTGTCTATTGGCAATACTGTTGAGACGATATACTCCATCTATACCTGGTTTGACTCTCCGAATCACTGGATATTCGTAACTATTGACTTAGCACTTTTACTCTCGAAGGTGGGGGTATCGTCCTCGCACGGTTTGTCCCTCGATCGTCCTATTAATACATGAAAATATGCTGTCCGTCTTCCAAAATGTGTACTATTTTGTTCCGGTTAACAGTATGCATGGCAATCGCTGCAGCTGGATGGGTCTGCGGAGGAAAAGCCTTCGGATAAGTTTGACTCTACGCCAATTCGTAATGTTCTATAACAGCCTGATTCGCACTTTACTATTTATACCAGGAGGTATGTTGTATTACACCAATACTGTACAGCGCATTTACTCACGGAATACCTCGCTAGACTCTCTGATTTCCAGTATGCATTATGCTATTGACATAGCC
>NW_027470309.1:0-40153 GCF_051020765.1 Lasioglossum baleicum
TGCTACCGTCCGAGATGCTAACCCGCCGTATCGAGAGTATAGCTACGTGCCTATCGACACACATGAGTATACAATTTATCGACGGCACCGTCAATTCATTTATGAAAGAGAATATCGATGGTCAACCGGTCGAGATCGATAACACCCTCTTTGGAAATCGAACGGCTAAGTCTATTGCTGCACGTATCCTGTGATACCGTGTGTCAAATTAGGCAATCCGGGAAATAGACTGCTGAAGTTTATTGGCAACTGACACCTTAATTCACGGTCTGAATAATACAGTAGATCGACAAACCGTGGGAGAGCGTTACCCGTTGATCTGCGGTTTAACGTTTTACCGATGGTATTAATTTCCGCGAACCTCAACCGAGTCACCGAGAATATAACTTCGCGTACAGAGAAAGAAGTTAATATTCATTTTAGGGTCGGGCACCTGAATATCTTTATGAAATAGAAGATCGACGGTCAAATCATTTGATGATGTTACCGCCTACTTGGATGGTCGAATGGCAATGTCACCAGCTTCACATATCCTGTGATGCCGAATATCAATCCAGATATGCCGGGAGTAAATGCGCTGTTCAGTATTGGCAATAGACACTACAATTCACGGTGTGAATATTAATGTATTGCGTCCAACGGTTTGAGAACGTTACCAATTGCTATAAAGTCACAAGTATTAACGAAGACCTTACACCCCGAAAATCTAACCCGTTGTATCGAGAGTATCACTTCGTGCTCAGAGAACGGAATTAGTATTCGTTTCAATGACAGGCACCTTAGATTCATGTATAAATTAGATGATCGAGAGTGAATACGTTTGAGAGCACTACCACAACCTTTGAGATTCAATCGGCTAAGTCAATAGCTTCTACCATCCTGAGATTCCGCGAGTCAAATCAGGTATTCCGGGAGTAAGTCCGCTGAACGCTATTGGCTATATTATTGTCAATGTACAGAGTCAAGCCGTTGCAGAAGGTTACGTATTAGTTGAAAGTCAAACTTTACACCGCGAGCCTCGCCTTCCGAGAAACCTAGATGGGTGCAGGGAGTGTTTCGCGGACTTTTAGCGGAAACGAATTGGTACATACTTTATCAGACGACACCGTATTTCCTTGTAAGAATTGCATAATCGAGAGTCAAACCGTCGGTGAACGATACCACCTACTTTGGAAATCGCAGTCCTTCGTCAATAGCATCACCCATCCTAGGATTCCGAGAGCCAAAGCAGGTACACTGAGAGTAAATTCCAAGCGCAGTATCGCAAGGAGACACCTTAACTCGCGATATGAATATTAAAGTATAGAGCCAAACCGTCGATAAATATTACCAATTTGTACAAAGTCGTTTTTTCACCGAATATCTTACTTTCCGAGAATAAAGCCCCTTGTTGCGAGTGTCTTGCTTAGTGTTCTCGGAAACAAATTATTAGACATTTTAAGAGATGGACGCCTTATTTTCATGTATGAATGGAAAGATGGATAGTTATATCGTCGTACAAAGATCTCACGGCCTTTGAGATACGAACGGCTAAGTGAATAGCTTCACCTGTCCTGTGACTGCGAGAGTCGAATCTGGAATTACAGGAGTAAATCCGCTGTAGAGTATTGGCACTTGTCACCTTAATTTTTAATATTAAAATGGAGCGTCAATCCGTTTGTTATCCTTACCAATTTTAATGAAGTCAAACCTTTCACCGAAGACCTTACCTTCCGAGAAGCCTTACCCGCTGTGGGTAGCATTATGCTCAGTGGTTACGGTATTAAACTAGTAGACATTATACCAGGCGGACACCTCATTTCCATGTATGAATTGCAAAACCAAGTGTCTAACCTTTCGAGAGCGTTACCGCCTTCTTTGCTAGTCGCACAGCCTTGTCAATAACATAAAATATCCTGTGTTTCCGAAATTTAAACCGTGTATCCCAATTGTAAATTCGCTGATCAGTAATGTGAAAGGACACCTTAAGTCACTGCATGAACATTAAATTAGAGAGTTGAAGCACTGTAGAACGTTACATATTGGTATGAACACATCCACTTTATCGAAGGCCTTACCTTCGGATAAGCTCACCCTCTGTATCTAGAGTATAGCTTCGCGTTCAGAGAAACACGTTGGTATACATTTTAGCGATGGGCGTTGCAAATTCATATATGGCTTGGAAGACCGAGGGACAAACTGTTCTAGAGCGTTCCAACCTTCTTTGAGAGTCGCATATATACGCGGAGAGCTTCACACATCCTATGATTCCGAAAGTCAAATCAGGCATGTCGCGGGTAAATCCGCAGGGCAGTATTGACATTAGACACCCTAACTCACGGTATATATAATATAGTGCTGAGTCGAACCGTTGATGAACGGTACTTATTGGTATAGAGTCAAACTTTTTACCGAAGGCCTTACCTTCCGAACGATAACCCGCTGCATCGAGGGTATTACTTCCTGTTCAGAGAAGCAAATTAGTACACACTTAAGTGACGGGTACACGAAATTCGCGTAGAAATTAGAAGCTCGAGGGACAAACAAATGGATAACGTTACCACATTCTTTGAGAGACGAACAGCTGAGTCAACAGCTTCATATATCTTGTGATTCAGGAGGATATGGCAGATGTTCGGGGAGTGACTGAGCTGTACAGTATGGGCAATAGACACCTTAATTAACGATTTGAATATTAATGCAGGTGTCAAGCCGCTTTGTAACATTACCTATTCGCGTAGTGTTAAATGTTTTACAGGAAGCCTTACCCTCCGAAGAACTGACACGACGTATCCAGAGTATAACATCGCGTACAGCGTTACGATCTATTATTGAATGTTGTGACGAGCACCTTAATTTCATGCAAGAATTAGAAGGTCGAGGGGCAAACCGTTCTAGAACGTTACCTCTTTCCCAGAGGGTCCAAAGGCTACGTCAATATCTTCACTTATCTTTTGATTCCGAGTGTCAAAGCAGATATACTGGGAGTACATGCGCTTTAAAGTATTGACAATGGACTCTTCAATACACGGTTTGAATATTAAGGCCGGTCGTCAGACCGATATAGAACATTACCTATTCGTATAGGTTTAAACTCCTTACTGAATGACTTACCCTTCGAGAAACTGACCATTTGTTTTGAGAGTATAGCACAATGCTCAGAGGTACGAACTGGTACATATTTACAGACGAGTACCTTAATTTCATGCATGTATTGGAAGATCGAGTGTCAAACCATTCGGGAACGTTATCACCTTGCGTGAGGGGCGAACAGCTATGTCAATAGCTTCACCAATCCCGTGATTCCGAGAGTCGTCCCTGGAATACCGAGAGTAAGTCCGCTGATGATAGTTGGCAATAGACACCACATTTCACTGTTTGAATATTAGGGTAGGACGTCTAACCATTCGAGATCGTTGAAGCCATGTTTGAGAGTCGAATGGCTGAGTCAACAACTTCAGCTACCTTGTGATTCCATAGCGTCAAAACTGGAACTCCAGGATTAAATCCGCGTACCAGTATTGCCAATGGACATATTAATTTATGCCACGAATATTACTATAGCGATGCAAATCGTCGGTGAATATTACAGCTTGGTATAAAGTCGTTCCTCTTATATATTACCATACCTTCCGAGAACATAACCTGCTGCAGGGAGAGTCTTGTTTCGTGTTCAGTGAAAGAAATTAGCATTCATATTAGTGAGGGGACTCTTAGTTCTATGTATGAATGAGAAGAACGCTAGGCAAACTGTACCAGAACGCTTCCATCTTCTTTGAGTATGGCACATGTATGACAATTACTTCATCTATCCTGCCATTCCGATAGCAATACCAGGTATCTCAGGAGTACATCCGCTGAACACTATTAGCAATGGGTACCTTAATTCACAGTGCGTGTATTAAAGTAGAGCGTCAAGCCGTTTGAGAACGCTTCCAATTGGTACAACGTCGTACGCCTTACCGGATACTTTGCCTTCAGGGAACATAACCTGCAGTGTCGTAGGTATAACTTCGTGTTGACAGAAACCAATAATTATTCGTTCTAGTGACGAGCGCCTTAATACCATGCATGAATTAGAAGATCGAGTGTCGAACCGTTCGATAACGTTACCATACTCATGGAGTGTCGAACACATAAGTCAGTAGTTCCACTTAACCTGTGATTCCGAGAGTCAAACCACGTATTCGAGGGGTAAATACGCCGATCAGTATTGCCAATAGACACTTTTATTAACGGTATGAATATTAAAGTAGAGCGTGAAACCGTTTGAGAATGTTACCTGCTGGCATAGCGTCAAACGTTTTACCGAATGCCTTACAGTCCGAGAACGTAACCGACCGCATCGAGTGTATAGCTACGTATTTAGGGAATCGCACTAGTAAACATTTTATTGTGGGGACCTTAATTCCATTATGAATAAGACAATCGTTGGTCAAACCGTTCGACAAAGTTACCACCTTCAGTGAAAGACGAACGGCTAAGTAAATGGCATCACATGCCCTGTGATTCAGAAACTCAAACCAGATATTACGGGTGTAATTGCGCTGTACAGTGTTGGCAATAGACACCTTAATTCACAGTATGAATATTGTAGTAGAGTGTCAACCCGTCGGAGATCATTAATATTTTTTATGGACTCCTTCCTTTTGACGAATACATTACATCATAGAACATAACCCGCTGTATCGAGAGTAAATCTTAGTGTTCAGGGAATGAAATTAATATTCATTTCAGTGACGGGCACCTTAACTTCATGTATGAACAAGAAGTTCGATCGTCAAACCTCTCATGAACGTTACTGCCTACTACGAGTGTCGTACGGCTAAGACAATAGCTTCATCTACCGTGTGATTCCGATAGTTAAACCTGGTATTCCGGGAGTAAATCCCCTGTATAGTATTGTCTACTTACAACCTATTTCGCGGTATACATACTAAGGTACAGATCCAATCCGTTGAAGAACGTTACTTATTCCTATAGTGTCAAACTTTTTACAGAAGGACTTTTCCTTCGAGAAGTTAACCCGCTGTATCGGGAGTATAACATTGTGTTCAATGGAACAATTTAGTATGCATTTTAATGACGGGCACCTTAATTTTATGTATGAATTGTATATTCTAGCATCAAACTTCGCGAGAACGTTATCACCCACTTTGAGAGGAGAAAGGATAAGTCAATACCTCCACCTATACTGTGATCCCTAGAGCACGAGCAGGTATTCCAGGAGTAAATTGGCTGAACAGTATTGGCAATAGACACCTGAGACCTCTGCTTGAATATTAATATAGAGCGTCACATCGAATGATATCGTTGCCAAGTGCCATAAAGACAAACGTTTTAGCGAAGGCTATACCTTCCGTGCACTTCACCCGCGTAACCGAGAATTTAACTTCGTCTGAGAGAAAGAAGTTTATATTCATTTCAGTAGCGGGCACTTCATCTTCATGTATGAATTAGAAGATAGGGGGTCAAGAAGTTCAAGAACGGTACCACAATATTTGAGATTCGAATGACAATGTCAATAGCTGCACCCATCCTATGATTCCGAGAGTCAAACCACGTACTCTTGGAGCAAATCCGCTTTATAGCATTTGCATTGATAGCACTACATCCCGTAAGGCCGTACGTTCCGTGAAGCTCACCTGCTGTGTCGGGAGTATGTCTTCGTGCTCACAGAAGCACGATTCAAAAGCACACTCATCTAGGCACTCGCTACAGCGGTACAGGTTCCCGGAAAGTATTGTATTGGGTAAAAATAATTACATTATTTTAATTGATAACCTTCCCGGCGGATTGAATCATTACCTAAATATTTATAACGCGAATTATCGAGTCTATTGCCAATAGTGTACAGCGCATTTGCTCCGGAATATCTGGTTTGACCCTCGGAATCATATGACAGGTGATGCTATTGACTTAGGCGTTCGACTCGCAGCAAAGGTGGCAACGATCTCGAACGGTGTGACACCCGATCTACTAATTCATACATGAAATTAAGGTGCCCGTAACAAAAATGTCTACTGATATTTTCGCATGAACACAAAGCTGAGCGCTCCCCACAGAGGGATGGTTTTCTCGGACTGTAAGGCCTTCGGTAAAAAGTTAGACTCTATGCGAATAGGTAAAGTCTTGCAACGGTTTGACGCTCTACTTTCATATTCAGACCGTGAATTACGGAGTCTATTGCCTAAACTGTTTAGCGAATTTACCCCAGGAAGACCGAATTTGACGCTAGCAATCTATGGATTGGTGAAGCTTTTCACGTAGCTGTTCGTCTCTCACAGAAGGTGGCAGTGTTCTTGGACTGCTTGACCCTTGATCTTCTTGTTCATAATGAAATTAATGTGGCCGTCACTAAAATGTTTACTTGTGAGTTTCTCTGAACACGACGATATATCCTCGAATCCGCGAGCTAGCTTCTCCGAAGGTAACGCTATCTGCTAAGTTAACAAGTTTATACGAATATCATACGTTCTACAGTGGATTGACTGTGTGCTTTAATATTCAAACCGCGAATAAAGGTGTCTATTGCCCATACTGTTCAGCGCATTTACTCCTGAAGTACCTGGTTTGCCTCTCCAAATCACAGGATGGGTGACGCCATGGACTTAGCTATTCGATTATTATAGAAGGTGATAACGGTCTAGAACAGTTTTACCCTCGATCTTCTAATTCATACATGAAGATAAGGCGCGCGTCACATAAATGTATACATATTTCTTCCTCTGAACACCAAGATATACTATCTATATGATGCGATGGGCTTCGGAGTGCAAAGGATTCAGTAAAACGTTTGACTATATTCCATTTGGCATCGTTCTCAAGCGTATTGGCTCTGTACTTTAGTATTCATACCGTGCAGTAGGGTGCGTAGTAACAGTACTCACCAGCGGATTTGTTCCCGGAATACAGTGCTTGATTCGCGGTACAACAAGATCAGTGATGCTATGTACGTAGCCATTCCACTTCCAAAGAAGGTGCTAACGTTCTCGAACGGTTTGGTACTCGATATTCGAATTCACACATGAAATTAAGGTGCTCGGTAGTAAAGGTATACTAGTTTGTACCACTGGAGGCTGTGTTATACTCTCGAAACTGAGGGTTTGCTTCCCCGTAGGTAAAGCCATCCGTAATGTGATTGAATGTATACCAATTGGCAATGCTCTCAAACGGTTTGACGCTCTACATTTTTATTCAAGCCGTGAGTTAAGGTGTCCACTGTCAATACTATCAGCGAACCTACTCTCGGATTTCCAGGGTTGCCTCTCGGAATCTCGGGATAGGTGAAGCGATTGACTAAGACGTTCGTTCTTCGAAGGAGGTGCTAACGTTTTCAAACGGTTTGAGACCCTATCTTATATATTATACGTGAAATTAAGGCGACCGACACTAAAAAACGTATGCTAGTTGGATCATCTGAACACGCTCCTATACTCCCAATAGAGAGGTCAAGGCTTTCGAAGGGTATGGTTTTCGGTAGTAGGTTTGAGTTTATAGCAATTCGTATCGTTCTCACACGGCGTGACACTCTATTTTAATATTCAAACCGTAAACAAACGTGTCTATTGCCAAAATGGTACATCGCATTTACGCGCAGAATACCTGGCTTGACTCTCGGAATCACATATATATGTTAAGCTATTAACTCAGCTGTTGGACCCTCAAAGAACGTAGTAACGATCTCGAACGGTTTGACACCTGATCATCTAATTCTTACATGAAATTAAGGTGTCCGCCACTAAAGTATATACTAATTTGTATCTCTGATCACGAAGTTATGCTCTCGATGCAGCGGTATATGTTCTCGTAAGGTAAGGCCTTCGGTAATACGTTTGACTTTATACCAATTGGTAAGGCTTTCAATCGGTTCGTCGCTCTACTTTAATATTCACACCGTGAACTAATGTGTCTACCGCCAAAGCTGTTCAGCGGACATACTCCGGGAATACCTGGACTGACACTCGACATACCAGGATAGATAAAGATATTGAATTAGCCGTGCGAACCTCAAACAAGACGGTCACGTTCCCGCACCGTTTGACACTCGACATTCTAATTCGTTCATGTAGTTAAGGTGCCCGTCACTAAAGTAGATATTAACTGTCCTCTCTGAACACGAAGTTATACTTACCATACGACGGGCAAGCTTCTCGTAGTGTAATGTTTTCAGTAAAACGTTTAACTCGGTAGCAATAGGTAACGTTCTACAACGTTTTGACTCTGTACTTTAATATTAATACCGTGAATTGAGGTGTCGATAGCTAATACTGTCCAGCGCAATTTACTCCCGGAATACCAGGTTTGATTCTCGGAATCATAGGATGGGTGAAGCTATCTACTTAGCCGTTCGATCATTAAAGAAGGGGGAGACGTTCTTCAAGGATTTGACACTCGATCTTCTGTTTTATATATGAAATTAAGGCGACCGTCACTAAAATGCATACAAATCTGTTTCTCTCAGCACGATTTTATACTCTCGCTGCAGCGGATGTTGTTTCTCGGAAGGGAAGGTCTTCTGTGTATGCTTCGACTGTTTGGCAAGTGCTAACGTTCTCGAAGGGTTTCACGCCCGACATCAATATTCGTACCGTGAATTAAGATGTCCATCGGTAATGCTGCACAATAGATTGATTCCTGGAATGGCTGACATGGCCAACGGATTACAAGATATGTGAAATCAATGACTTAGCCGCTCGGTTCTTAAAGAAGATTGTATCGTTCTAGAACGCATTGAATCCGTATTCTCCTATTCATACATGCAATTATGTTGACCGTCTGCTAAAATATCTAGTGATCTGTTCTCTTCAACACTAAGATAGACAACCGCTAGTTCGTTGTTGGTTCTAGGAAGATAAGTTATGCGTTAAAACGTTTGACTTTGTACCAGCTGGAAACGTTCTCGAATGGATGGACGCTCTACTTAAATATTCAAACCATGAATTAAGTTGTCAATAGCCAATACTATTCAGCGGACTTACTCTCGGGTTACCTGGTTGCGACCCCGGAATAAAATTATAGTTGGAGCTACAGACTTAGCCGTTCGGCTCTCCAGGAAGGCGGTAACGATCTCGAACGCTTTGCCTATCGAAGCTGATATTTGTACACAAACATGTGGTGTCGGTCTGCTAAAATGTATACTAATACGATTCCGCGAACATTAAGAAGGACACACGCTACAGCTGGTTATGTTCTCCGCAGGTAAGGTGTTCTTAAGAGGTATGAGTTTATAAGAAATGGTAATGTTCTCTAACTGGTTGACCCCCTACCTCAATATTCATTCCGTCATTTAGGATGTCTATTGCCAATATTGTGCAGCGGATGTACTCCCTCAATACCTGGATCAACTTTAGGAATCACAGGATGGCAGAAGCTATTTTCTTAGTCGTTCGACTCTCAGCGAACGTGCTAAAGCTCTGGAGTGGTTTGACGGTTAATCTGCTAATTCATGCATGAAATTATGGTGCCCGTCACTTTAGTGCATATACCGTGTTTCTCCTGTCACGGAGTTATACTCTCGATGCAGCGGGTGAGTTTAGGGGGAGGTAAGGCAATCGGTAAAACGTTTGACTTTATGGCAATTGGTATTGTTCCCATCCGGTATGACGATATACTTTTAAGTACAAACTGTCAACTCAGGAGTCAGTCGCCAATAGCGTTCACTTGATTTAAGCTCGGAGTACCTGGTTTGACTCATGGAAACACAGGATATATGAAGCTATTGACTTAGCTGTTCGTCCCTCACAGAAGTGGGGATCGTTCTCGAACGGTCTGACTCACGATAATCTATTTCATACATGAAGTTAAGGTCCCCATCACTAAACTGCATACTAATTTGTCTCTCAACACGATGTTGTATTCCCGATGACGTGGGTGATGATCGCGGAAGGTAGGGCCGTCGGTAGATCTTCTGTCATTATACCAATATGTAACGTTCACCAATCGCTTGAATCTGTACGTTAATATTCAAACTGCGAACCAAGGTGTCCATTGCCAATAGTGTGCAGCGGACTGTCTCTCGGAATATCTGGTTTGACTTCCGGAGTCACACGAAATGTGAAGCTATTTACATAGCCGTTCGACCCTCAAAGAACGTGGTAACTTTCTGAAAGTAATACACACCTTAATTCACGGTTTGAATATTAAAGCAGACCGCCAGCCCGTTGTAGACCGTAACCTATTGGTATAGAGTCAAACGCTTTACCGATAGACACGTCGGAGGAGCTAACCTGCCGTTTCGAGTATATGACTTCGTGTTCAGAGACCGAAGTTCGTATTCATTTCAGTGCATGGCTCCTTAACGTCATGCATGAATTACAAGAGTGAGCGCCATACCGATCGAGAACGTTACAACCCTCTCTGCGATTCGAAAGTATAAGTCAATAGTTCAACCTGTCGTATATTCGAAGAATATAATCAGATAATCCTAGGGTCAATGCGCTGAAGATTATTAGCAATAGAGACCTAAATCCGCGGAATTAATATTAAAATAGGGCATCACGCCGTGTGGGAAAGTAAATAATTTCTATAAAGTCAATCGTTTTACTGAATGCCTCCCGTCAGTGAAGCCAACCAGCAGCATCGAGAGTATTGCTTCGTGTTTTGGAGAACACATTGGTAAACATTTTGGTGACGGGGAAGCTAATTCCATTATGAATACGTTGACCGAGTGTCAAACCGTTCGAGAAAGTTACCATCTTCTGTGAGAAACGAATGGCTAAGTAAAAAGCATCACATATCCTGTGATTCCGAAAGTCAAACCAGTCATTCTGGCAGTAAATGCGCTGTACAGTACTGGCAATAGACTCCTTAATTCACGGATTGATTATTAAACTAGATCATCACACCGTGTGAGAACGTTTCACTTGCTATAAAGTAAAATGTTTCATCGAATGCCTTATCGTCGGAGAAGCTAACCCGCCGTGTCGAGCGTATAGCTACCAGTTTAGGGAAATACATTAGTACACAATTTAGTGACAGCAACATAAATTCATGCTCGAATTAGATGATCGAGGGTCAAACAGTTCGTGAACGTTACCACCTTCTTCGTGACAATGCACATATAACACAATAGCTTCACTTATCCTGAGGTTCGGAGAGTCAAAACAGGTTGCCCGGGAGTAGATTCGCTGAAAAGTGTTGACAATATACGCCTTTATTCACAGTTTGAATATTAGAGCAGAGAGACAAGCTGTCGGAGGACATATCCAATTCGTTTAAAGTAATTCTTTATACCGAATAAATTACCTGCCGAGAATATTAGTCTGTTGTAGGGAATTTTCTACTTACTGATCGCGCAAAAACAAATCAGGAGATAATTTATGCAGAGGGACACTTTATTTTCATGTTTGAGCAGAAAAATCGAGATTCAAATCGTTGGAGATCGTTACCACCTTTCGTGAGAGACGTACAGCTAAGCCAATGGCATCACTCATCCTGTGATTCCGAGAGTAAAACCAGGTATTCCGGGATTAAATCCGCAGAAGAGTATTGGTAATATATACCTTAATTCACGGTTTGAATATTAAAATTGAGCATCGAAACGTTTGTGAACGTTATCAATTGCTGTATGGTCAAACGTTTTACCAAAAACCTTACATTCCGAAAATCTCAACAGCAGTATCGATAGTATGTCGTCATGTTCCGAGAAAGAATTAGGTCCTCATTTCAGTGACGGCCACGGTAACATCATGTATGAGTTACAGAATTGTGTGTCGATCCGTTCAGGAACGTTACCACATTCTGTGTGAGACGAACGGCTATGTCAATAGCTGCACACATCCTGTCTTTTAGAGAGGCAAATCAACAATTCCGGGAGTAAATGCTCTGAACAGTATTGCAATGAACACCTTCATACACGGTATGAATATTAATGTAGAGAGTCAAACCGTTGGAGAACATAACCAATTCGTTAAAAGTCATTCCTTTTTCCGAATAGCTTGCCTTCCGTGATTCCAACATGCTGAAGGGAGTATTATGCTTGGAATTCACAGAAACAAATTAGTCAACTTTTTATCAGACGGACATGTTATTTTCATTCTTGAATAGCTAAATCGAGAGTCAGACCGTTCGAGAACATTACGACGTTCTTTGTGTACCGTAGGGTTACGTCAATAGCATCAACTATCCTCTGACTCCGAGAGGCAAGCCTGGTACTCCAGTATTAAATCCGCTGATCAGTGTTGGCAATAGCTACCATATTCCACGATATAAATATTAAAATATAGAGTGAAACCGTTGCAGATCGGTATCAATTTGTAACATGTCAAACTTTTCACCGGATACCTTACCTTCCGGGAATCGAACCCGCTCGCTATATCGATGGTGTAAAATTGTGTTGAGAGACACAAATTAGAATGCATTTTCGAGACCGGCACCATAGTTTCAGATATCATTTAGAATTACGAGTTTCAAGCCGTTTGAGAACGTTACTATCTTCTTTGTGACTCGCACAGAAATGTGAAAAGCATCACGTATTCTATGATTCCGAGGATCAAATCAGGTATTCCGGTAGTAAGTCCGTTGAACAGTTTAACAACAAACACCTTCATACACGGTATGGATACTGAAGTAGAACGTCAAACCGTTTAGAAGCGTTACCAGTTTGTATAAAGTCAGCCTGTTTACCAATTACCTTATTTTCCGAGAACCTATCCCGCTACACAGAGTGCGTTTCTCAGTGTTCACGGATTCAAATTAGTAGACATTTTAGCAGGCGGAAGTCATATATTCATGTATGAATAGAAAAACCGACAGTCAAACCGTTCGGAAATGATACCGCCTTCTATGAGAACGAAACAGCCAAGTCAATAGCTTCACCCATTCTGTGATCCCTAGAGCTAAGATAGGTATTCCAGGAGTAAATCCGTAGATCAGTACTGGCAATAGATACCATAATTCACTGTATGAGTATTAAAATAGTGTGTCAATCCATCCGTTCCCAAAATTTAGCATCACGTATTAAGTAATTCATTTTACCAAATACCTCACCTTTCGAGAGCCTATCACGCTGTAGCGAGTGTCTCCCTTGTTCCACACGGAAACAAATTCGAAGAGAAATTTTAGTGGAAGGACACATCATTTTTGTGTATAAATAACAACATCTAGAGGCAAAGCGTTCGAGAACGTTGCCACCCTCATTGAGAGGCGAACGGATAAGTCCATGGCTCCACTCATACTGCGATTCCTAGCCTCAAACAACGTATTCCTGGAGTAAATCCACTGTACAGTATCGGCATGAAAAACCCTACCCCCGGTATAGATATTGAATTACACAATCACACAGTTGTATAACGACACATATTGGGATAAAGTGAATCTATGCCCAGAAGGCCGTATTATCCGAGAAGCTAGCCCGCTGTAGCGAGAGACAAACTTAATGCTCACATTACAATGCAGGAGGCATTGTGGCAAATGGACACCATCATTACGTGTATGGTTAAAGCCACAGAATGTCAAACCTATTGAGATTGTTGCAGCCTTCTTTGTGATTCAAACGTCTAAATCAATAGCTTCACATATCTTGTATTTCCGAGATGCAAACAAAGTACTCTGGGAGTACATCCGCTGTACAGAATTGGCGTAATGCACCTTATTCCACGGTACAAATATTAAACTCCAGAGTCACACGATTGTAGTACAATGCGAATTGGTATTGAGGCAAACTCTTTACCGAAGGCCTTACCTGCAGAGAAGCCCAACCCGCTGCTGCGAGTGTCTTGCTTAATGTTCACGGGAAACAAATTGGTAGAAATTTTGGCAGACGGACACGATATTTCCATGTATGAATAGCAAACTGGAGAGGCAAACCTTTCGAGAAAGTTCGTTCGAGAAAGGTCTTTCGAGAAAAGACCTTCGTTGAGAGTCGATCGGCTAAGTCAATTGCTACGCCAGTCCTGTGATTCCGAGACTCAAACCATGTACTCCGCGAGCAAATGCCTTGTACGTCATTGGCAATAGGCACATTAATTCACGGTATGAATATCAAAGTACAGAGTCAAACCGTTGTTGAACGTTACCTATTCCTATAGTGCCAAACACCATAGAGAAAGCCATACATACGGAGAACCTAACTCGCTGCATCAGGAGTATGACTTCGGGATCAGAGATTGAAATTAAAATTCATTTTAGCGAGGGGCACCAGATTTTCATATACGTATAAGAACATCCAGAGTCAAACAGTTCGACAATGCTGCGACCTTTTTTGGGAGACGACCGGCTGAGTGAAGAACAGCACCTATCATGCGACTGCGATAGTCAACTCGGGTATTCCAGGAGTCAATCCGCTGTACAGTATTGGGAATAGTCACCTTAATTCACGGTATGAATATTAAATTAGAGATTCAAGCCGTTGTAGAACATTACCTATTTGTGTAGGGTTACACATCTTACAGAATGCTTTAACCTCCGAAAAAGTTTTCCACTGTACCGAGAGTATAACACCGTATTCAGAGGTAGAAACTAGTATACATTTTAGTGTCGTGCACCTTAATTTCATTCACGAGTCGAAAGATCTAGGGGCAAACCGTTCGAGAACGTTATCACCATCGGTGAGAGACGAACGCATAAGTCAAAGCTTCACGTTTCATGTGGATCAGAGAGTCAAACTAGGTATTCCGGGAGAAGGTCTGCTGAAAAGTTTTGGCAATAGCGACCTTAATTCGCGGTTTGATTGATACAGTAGAGCATCACACCTCTTGAGAGCATTACCAATTGCTGTAAAGTCAAACGTTTTACAGAAGGTCTTACCTTCCTCGAATATTACCGGCTTCAACGACAGTATAAGATCGTATTTACAGAAAAAAATTATTATTCTTTTCAGTAACGGGCATCTTATCCTCAAGTACGAATTAGAAGAACGAGTGTCAAATAGTACGAGATCATTGCCACCTTCTTTGAGAGTCGAACGGCTGAGTCAATAACATCAACTGTGTTTGTGATTCCGAGAGTCAATCCTGGAATTCCATGTGTAAATCCCCTGAATATAATTGGCAATTGGCACCTCAATACTCAGTACGAATATTAAAGTTCAGCGTCACACCGATTAAGAATGCTACCAACTGGTATAACGTATAACTCTATGGCGGATACCTTGCCTTCCGAGAATATAGCCCCGCAGTATCATCGGTATATCATCATGTTCATGGAATCAAATTAGAAAACATTTTAGTGACGGGCTCATTAGTTTCGTCTATGAATTAGATGATCGAGTATCGAAGCGTTCGAGCTCGTTACCAGCTTCATCGAGAGCCGAACGGCTGTGTCAACAGTTTCAACTATCGACGTGATTCCGAGAGTGAAGCCTGGCATTCCAGGAGTAAATCCGCGGAACAGTATTGCCAATATGAACCTCAATTCACGGTATGCGCATTAAAGTAGTGAGTCTAACCGTTCTAGAGCACTACAAAATTGTATATAGTGAAACTCTTTACCGCATACCTTGTATTCCAAGAACCTAGTCCGCTGTAGCGAGTGTCATGCTGAGTGCACAAGGAAACAAGTTAGTAGACATTTTATCAGGCGGACACCTTATTTTCATGAATGAATAAAGTAATCGGCAATGACACCCTTCGAGAACGTTCCCACCATCTCTGGAAGTGGAGCGGCTAAGTCAATAACTTCACCTATAGTCTTGGTTCAGAGAGCCGTGCCAGAATTTCCAGAATAAAGTCCGCTGAAAAGTATTGGCAATAGACACCTTAGTCCACAATTTGAATAATAAATTAGAGAGTGAACACGTTGGAGAACATAACCAATTTTTAGAATGCCATACTATTTACCGAAAACCTAACCATCCCAGAGAACCTAACCCGCTGAATCGAGTATTATGCGTAGTGATCACGGAAACCAATTAGTAGGCCTTTTAGCAAACGCACAGGATTGGTTCATGTATGAATAGCAAAATCGATATTCAAACCGATGCAGAACTGTTCCCCCTTCCTTGAAAGCCGCAGATCTAAGTCGATAGCTTCTCCTATCCTGTCATTGCGAGAGTCAGACAACATATTCTAGTCGCAAGTGCGCTGAACAATATTGGCAATAGGTACCGTATCTTCTCGGCATAAATATTGAGGTTGAGAGTCAAACCGTCGGAGAGCATTACGAATTGGTATAAAGTCATTCTTCTTAACCTATATCTTACATTCCTAGAACGCAAGCTGCCGTAGCACTTGCCTTGCTTTGCGTTCACGGGAACGAATAAGTAGACATTTTCGCAAACTGCGATCTCTATTTCATGTACCAATAGGAGGATCTTGTGTCAAACCGTTCGTGAACGTTCCCAACAACTGTTAGAGTCGCACTGTTATGTCAACAGCGTGACTCATCCTGCGATGCCAAGAGTCAAACGAATTATATACATTTTAGTCAAAAGCACCTTAATTTCACTAATGAATTAGACGGTTGAGTGTCAAACCGATCGAGAACATTACCACCGTCTGTGAGAGACGAACGGCTATGTCAATAGCTTCATCTAACCAGTGATAGTATGAGTATAAGCAGGTATTCAGTGAGTAAATACGCTGAAGATTATTTTCAATAGACACTTTAATTCAAGGTTTGAATAGTAAAGTTGAGCGTCGAACTTTTTCAGAGCATTGCCAAGTGGTATAAAGTCAAACACATTACGGGTGATCCCACCTTCGGAGAAGCAAACACGCCGTTTCGAGAGTATAACCTCGTGTTCACAGAAAGTAATTAGTATCCATTTCAGTAACGGGCACGTTAACTTCATCTATGAATTAGAAGATTCAAGTTCAAACATTTCGAGACCGCTCCCACTTTCTATGACATTCGAATGGCTAGGTCAATAGCTTCCGCTATCCAGTGATACCGAGAGTCTTATATGGTAATACGGGTTTAAATCCGCTGAACTGTCTTGGCAATAAATACAATAGATCACGGTATGAATAGTAAAGTGAAGCCTCAAGCCGTTTGAGAAAGTTACCAGTTCCTATTAAGTCTAGCCTTTCACCGTAAGGCCTTACCATCCGTCAACCTCGCCCGTTTCATCAAGTATATAACTTCCTGTTCAGATAAAGAAATTACTAATCGTTTCAGTGACGGGCACCTAAACTTCATGTTTGAATTGGAAGATCGAGGGTCAAGCAGTTCGAGGACGTGACCACCATCTTCGAGTGTCAAGCGACTCAGATTACAGCTTCTACAGTCCTGTGATTCCTAGGATGAAAACTGGTTTTCCGGGAGTAAATCCGCGGAATGGTATTGGCATTAAACGCCATAACTCACGGTTTGAATATTACAGTAGAAGGTCAATCCGTCGGAGAACGTTACCAATTCGCATAAAGTCACACCTTTTACCGAATACCAAATCCATCTAGATGCACGAATTTGAAGTTCGAGTGCCAAACCGTTCGAGGACGTTGCTAGCTTCTTCGCGGGTCGGACGGCTGCGTAACCAGCATCACCTATAGTCGTGGTTCGGAGAGTCAAGCCAGACATTCCGGTAGTAAATCCGCTGTACAGTTTTGGCGTAAAAACCCCCAATTCCCGCTATAAATATTAAACTCCAGATTCAAACCATTGTAGAGCGCTACAGTCTGTAGCTTAACCTATCCTCCAATAACGAGAGTCAAACCAGCAATTCCAGGAGTAAATTCACTGAAATCTATTGGCAGCAGACACATTAATTGGTGGACTGAATAATAATGTCACGCGTCAAATCATTGTAGACCGTTACCTATTCGGATAGAGTCAAACTTCTTGCCGAAGGGCTATCCTTCCCAGAAGCTAACCTGCTAGAGCGAGTTTCATGCTTACTGCTCTCGGAAACTATTAGTAGACATTTGAATAGACGGAAACCTCATTCATATGTATGTATGAAATAATCGTTAGTCAAACCTTTCTAGAACGATCAATCGTTCCTTATGGGAGGAACGACTTTGACAGTAGCCACGCCTACCCAGTTATCTCTATAGTCAAACCAGGTATTCCGGGCGTCAATCCGAAAACATTATTGGCAATAGAACTCTTATCGCGCTGCATGAACATTAAGGTACCGAGTTGAACCGTTGGAGAAATTGGTGTAAAGTAAGCCTTTTGATCACTTACCTTACCTTACGAGAACCTATCCGGCTGCTCCTAGTGTGTTGCATAGCTCCCACGGATACAAATTAGTAGACATTTTAGCAGACGGATGCTCTGTATTCACGTATGAATAGAAAAGTCGACATTCAGACCGTTCGAAGGGCGAAGTCAATGGCTATATCCATCCTGTCATTCCGAGAGACAAACCATTTGTTCCGGCAGTAAACCGCTGAACAGTATTAGGAATAGACACCTTAATTCACGGTTTAAATATTAAATATAGAGCGTCAAACCGTTTGAGAGCTTTGCGTATTGGTATAAGCTCAAACGCTATACCAAAGGCGTGATCTTCCGAGAACCTCACCCGTTACATCGAGAGTATAACATTGTGGTCAGGGAAGCGCGTTCGTGTACATTTTAGCGACGGCCACCTTAATATCATGTGTGAATTCGAAGATCTAGGGTCAAGTCGTTCGAGAACATTACCACCTTCGTTGAGAGTCGACCGACTAAGTCAACAGGTTCACCTGTCCTCTGATACCGAGGCTCAGACCCGGGATTCCGGGAGTAAATCTGCAGAACAGTATTAGCAATGGATACATTAATTTACGACACGAATTTTAATGCACAGAGTGATAACGTTGTTGAACGCTACCTATTGCTATAGAGGCAAACTTTTTAACGAAGGCCTTATCTTCCGAGTAGATATCCCGCTGTATCGAGGGTATCACTTTGTGTTCAAAAAAGCAAATTAGTACAAATTTTAGTGGCGGGCATATTAAATTCATGCATAGATTAGAAAATCGAGGGTCAAACCGATGGATGATGATACAAACTTCATTGAGATTCGTTTGGTAATGTCAATAGCTTCGTGCATCCTTTGACTCCGAAAGTCAAACGTGATATTCCAGAAGTAAATGCGCGGTACTGTGTTGGAAATAGATGCCGTAATTCCGTGGATAGAATATTAAAATAGATCGTCACACCGTGTGAGATCGTTGCTAATTGCTATAAAGTCTAATATTTTACAGATAACTTACCCCACGAAAAACTAACCCACTATATCGAGAGAATAACTTCGTGTTTAGAGAATCACATTTGTATACTTTAGAGTGTTGGCATCTTAATGTTATGTATGAATTTGATGGTGGAGGCTAACACAGCACGGGACCGTTACCAGATTCTATGTTATTCGAGCAGCTGAGTGAATAGGTTCACATACCCAGTGTTTCCGGCAGTAAAACCAGTCATTCCGGAATTAAATCATGTGGATAGCATTAGTAATAGACACCTTAATTGACGGCATGGATATTAATGTAGTGAGTCATACCGTTGGAGAATATTACCAATTCGTAGAAAGTCACTCCATTTACCGTATACCTAACCCATCTAGATGCGAACCCGCAGAAACGAGAGTATAACTTCGTGATCAGAGGATCAAATTGTCAAACATCTTAGTGACGGGGATCTTAATATCATTATGAATCAGGAGGTCGAGTGCCAAACCGTTCGGGAACGTTTCCACCTTCTGTGAGACACGATCGGCTATGTCAATAGCTTCACAAATCCTGTGATTCCGAAAGTCAAACCCGGTATGAGGGGTGTAAATATGCGGCAGAGTTTTGGCCCTAGAGACCTAGTTCAAGAATTGTATGCTAATGTAGTGAGTCAAAACGTTTGCGAACGTTGCCAAATGGTATAAAGAGATTCCTGTTACCGAATACCATACCTTTCGAGAACCTAGCTCGCTGAATCGAGAGATTAGCAACATGTTCAGAGAAGTAAATTAGTATACAATTTACTGACGGTACCTTAAGTTCACGCATTAATTAGAAGATCAACCTTCAAACCTTTCGATAACGTTTCCACCATGTGTGAAAGATAAACGCATAATTCAATGACTTCAACTATCCAGTGATTCGGAGAGTCAAACCAGGAATTCCTGGAGTAAATCCACTGTACAGTGTTTGCATTAAAATCCCTACGTCCCGGCATAGATATTAAAGTAGAGAGTCATAAAGTTCTACAACTCTACCTATTGGTATAGAGTTTTACTCTTCACCGTTGGCCATACCCTCCGCGAAGCTAGCCCGCCGTATCGAGGGTGTAACTTCGTGTTCAGGGAAACACGTTGGTATATAATGTAGGGATGTCACCTTAAATTCATGAATGATTAGAAGATCGATCGTCAAAACGTCCGAGAACGTTGTCACCTTCTGTGAGAAACAAACTGCGATGCCTATAATTTCACGTACCTTGCGATTGCGTCAGTCAAACCAGGCATTCCGGGAGTAAATACGATGAACAGTATTGACTGTAGGTACCTTAATTCACGGAGTGAATATCAAAATAGAGCGTCGCACTTGGTGACAAAGTTACTAATTGCTATTTGAGCCAAACATTTTACCATATGCCTTACCGTCGGAGAAACTAACCCGCAGTATGCAGAGTATAGCTAGGTGTTTGGGGAAACGCGTAGGTATATACTTTAGTGACGGCATATAAATTTCATGTATCAATAAGGAGAACGAGTGTAAAACATTCGTGAGCGTAACCACCTCCTATGATATTCGAATATCTGAGTCAATAGCTTCACATATCCAGAGATGCGGACATTCAAAACAGGTATTCCGGGAGTCCATCCGCAGTTCACTATTTGCAATGGACACGTTAGTGCATGGCTAGAATATTAAACTACATAGTCAAATATTTGTAGACCGTTACATATTGGGATAATGTCAAAAGCTTTACAGAAACCATTCTAATCGTGAAATTAACCCTATGTTTGTAGCGTGTTAATTCGTAGTCAGAGATATAAATTAGTATGCTTGCAGTGACGTGCATGAATTCCATTTTCGTGATGAATCGATGATCGTTCGAGCACGTGACCACCCTCCTTGAGATACGAACAGCTAACGCAATAGCTTCTTTGAGAGTCGAACGTCATAGTCTGTAGTGTCACCTGTCCCTGTACAAACGAGTGTCAAACCACGTATTCCGGGTATACAGCCGCTGAAGGTTATGGCCATACACACCATAATTCACGGTATGAATATTAAGGTAGACAGTCAAACCGACGGTGTATATTTCCAATTTGAATACGATCAGTATTATTACGGAAGGCCTTACTGTCCGAGAACCTAACTCGCAGTATTGAAAGTATTACTTCTTGTTTCGAGAAGCAAATTAGTTTTCATTTGAGTGACGGGCAAATTAAATTTACATATGAAACAGGAGATCGAATGTCAAACCACTCAAGAATGATACCACCTACTTGGAGAGTAGAAAGTATAAGTCAACGGCATCACCAATCCTGTGATTCCGGGAGTAGGTAATCCGCGACTAAACCCGCTGTGCAATGGGGCATTATACACGCTTTTTCACGGCATGAATATTATGGTAGACAGTCCAACCTGGCGGTGAACATTACCAATTGGTCTACGGTCAATCTTCTTACGGAAACCCTTACCATCTGAGAACCTCACCGTCTGAATAGAGAATATAACTTTGTGTTTCAGGAAGCAAATTTGTGTTCATTTCAGAGACAGGCAACCTAATTTCACATATGAATAAGAAGAGCGATCGTCAATCCGATCGAGAACGATACCTCCATATTTGAGTGTCGAACGGTTAAGTCAAAAGTTTCACCTATCTCGATATTCCGCTTGGGAAACCAGGAATTACGGGAATCGATCTGTGGCACAGTATTGCTAATTGAGACCGTAGTTCGCGGTATGAATTTTAAAGTGCAGAGTCAATCCTTTGTAGAACAGTACGTATTCGTATAAAGTCAAACTTTTACCGAAGGCCTCGCTATCCGAGAAGCCTAGATGGGTGAAGGGAGTATTTATCTGACTGTTCGCGGAAACGAATTGTTTCATTCTGTAGCAGACGGACACCTTATTTCTGTGTAGGAATGGAAAGCTCGAGTGTCAAACAGTCCTAAAACGATCCCACATTCATTGAGAGCCGAACTGTCAAGCTAATTGGTGCACTCATCCTATTATTCCGAGGGACAGAACAGGTATTCCTGGTGTCAATGCGCTGTGCACTATTTTCAATAGACACCTTAATTCACGGTTTGAATATTAATGTAAACCGTCAATCCGATTGATAACATTACCAATTTGTATTAAGTAAGACGTTTTACGGAAGACCATACCCATCCAAAGCCTAACGCACTGTATCGAGAGTATAATACGGTTCTCAGTGGGTGGAATCAGTATATTTTTAGCAGGCGTACAAGTTGTTTTCATATACTAATAGCAAAATCGAGGGTCAAACCGTTCCAAATTGTTACCATCTTCGTTGTGGTTCGAACGGTTAAGTCTGAAGCATCATATATCCTATGATTCCGAAAGTCAAACCAGGTATTACGGGTGTAAATCCCCTGGACAGTGTTGGTAACAGACATCTTAATTCACTGCTCAAATATTAAAGTACAGCGTCAAACGGTTGTACAACTTAACCTATTCTCATCGATTCATACTTTTACCGAGGGCCTCGCTTTCCAAGCTGCCTAATCCACTGTAGCGAGTGGCTACTCAATGATCACGGAAACAAATTGATAGATATTTTAAAAGACGGACACCACATTTTCCTGCATAAAACTCACACTGCATACACAATCCGTTGGAGATCGTTTCAACCTTGTTTGAAAGTTCTTAAGTCTTAGTCTATAGTTTCGCCTATCCTGTGATTGCGGGAGTCAGACCACGCACTCTAGAAGTTATTACGCTGAACAATATTGGCAGTGGAGACCATAATTCTTAAAATGAATTTTAAAGTAGAGCGTCAAACCGTTTGAGATCGTTATGAATTCGAATAACGACGTACTCTGTAACTGATACGTTATTTTCAGAGATCATAACCCGCTGTATCGAGTGTATAACTTCGTGTTCAGCGAAAGAAATTGGTATACATTTTAATGGCGGCTACCTTAATTTCATGCAACGAATTAGAAGATCGTGTGTCAAACCGTTCGATAACGTTATCACATACTTCGAAAGTCGCACAGCTAAGTCAATAGCTGCTGCTGTCCTGTGGTTCCGATAGACAAATCAGGTATTCCAGGAGTAAACTCGCTGATCAGTACTGGCAATAATCACCTCAACTCACTATATGAATACTAATGTACAGCGTCAAACCGCTGGAAAACGTTACCAATTAATATTACTTCATATTTCTTTACCAGACACCATTCCTTCCTAGAACCAAAACCGCTGTAGCGAATGACATGCTTAGTGCTCACGGAAGCAAATTAGGAGATATTTTAGCAGACAGACAACACCTTCTTCATTTATGAATTAGAAGATCGAGTGTCAAACCGTTCGATAACGTTACCAGATTCATCGAGAGTCGTACAGCTGAGTCAGTAGCTTCACGTATCCTGTAATTCCGAAAGCCAAACCAGGTATTACGAGAGTAAATCCGCTGTACCGTATTGGCAATCGATACCTTAATTCCCGGATGGATTTTTAAGATGGAGCGTCACTCCGTTTGCGAATGTTACCAATTGCTATCAAGTCAATCGCTTCACCGAAGATATTACCCCCCCCCCCCCCCACCGTAGAACTAATCCGCTGCATAGGGTATAACATCGTGTTCAGGGAAACTATATCAACAGATAACATTCGACAACGGTTTGTCTCTGTATATTTATATCAATACCGTGATATAAAGTGCCTTAGACCAATACTGTACGGCGGATTTACTCCAGATGTAGCTGATTTTACGTTCGGAATCTCATCATATGTGAAACTATTGAATCAGCTGTGCGACGATAAAGGAAGGTGGCAACGTTATCGAACGCTTTGACTCACGATATTGATGTTTATACACAAAAATGTGGTGTCCGTCTGCTAAAATGCCTACTAATTTGTTCCCATGAACAATAAGCGTGACACTCGCTAGAGCGTGATCGGTTCTCGGAAGGAAAGGTATTCGGTAAAAGGAATGACTTAATTCGAATTGGTAATGTGCGGCGACGGTGTGAGGCTCAACTTCATTATTAATACCGTATATTAAGGTGTCTATTGCCAATACTGTCAGGGTATTCACTCCTGGAATACCCGGCTAGACTCTCATAATCACAATGGCAGGTGAAGCTATTCACACAGCAGTTCGTCTCTACTAGAGTATGTTAACGTCTTCGAACGATTTGACACTAGATCTTCTTATTCATAGTTGAAATAACGTGCCTGTCACTAAAACTAACTAATATGTTTCTCTAAACACGAAGTTATACCCTCCATACAGAGGGTTCAGTCCTCCGAAGATAAGGTATTCGGTACGGAGTATGTTGATATTCAAATTGGCAACGTTCTCAAACTGTTTGACGCTGTACTTCGATATGCAAACAGGTTATTGTGGTGTCTATTTCGCACACTGTTCAGCGGATTTACACCTGGAATGCCAGGCTTGACTCTCGGAATCACAACTGTAAGTGAAGCTATTGACTCAGCCGTTCGACTCTCAAAGGAGATGGCAACGTTCTCGACCGATCTGACCCTCGACATTCTAATTCATACATGCTGCTAAGGTGCCCGACTTCGAAATGGAGACTAATTTCCTTCCAAGAAAGTGATGGTATACTCTCGATACAGCGTGTTAGCTTTCTGGAGGGTAGGTCTTCGGTAAAAGGTTTCACTTTGTACCAATTGGTAATATTACATAACGGATTCACGCTCTTCTATAATCTTCAAACCGTGAATTAAGGCACCCATTTCAAATGGTACTGCGGATTGAGTCGCGGCATGCCTGGTTTGCCTGTCGGAATAGCAGGATATATGAAGCAATTCACTTAGCCGTTCCATTCGCAAAGAAGCGGGGACCGCTCTCGAACGGTTTGACATTCGATTTTTCAATGGATACCTGAAAATAAGATGTCCGTCTGCTCAAATGTCTACAAATTTGTTTCCGTGAGCACTAAGCATGACACTCGCTACTGCGCGATATGTTCATGGAAGGTAATGTATTCTGTAAAAGGAGGGACTTTGTACCAATTCGTAATGTTCCCCAACGATTTGACTCCCTACTGCAATATTCGTGACATAAATTAATGTATCCATTGCCTATACTGAACCGCGGATTCTCATCCGGAATACCCAGTTCGAATCTCGGAATCACAGGATAGGTGATGCTAATGACTAAGCTGTACGAATATCACATAAAGTAGTTCCGTTCTGGAACAGTATGCCTATCCATCTATCTATTCATACATGAAATGAATGTGCCCGTCACTAAAAGGAATAATAGGTTGTTTCCCTGAACACGAATTTAGACTATCGATAGAGCTGCTTAGGATGTCGGGGGGTATGTTCTTCGGCAAAAAGTTTGAAGGTATACCAATAGGTAATATTCGACAAAGATTTGACAGTCCACATTAATATTCGCACACTCCACATTAACGTGATCATTGGTAATACTGCTCTGTGGACTCCCTCTCTGAATAATTGGTCAGAGCCTCAGAATCACAGGATAGGTGGATCTATTAAGGAAGCGGTGGGACACTCGAGGAAGGATGTTCTCGCACGGCTTGTCCATCGATCGTCCTATTCATACTTGAAAATAGGTTGCCCCTCTGGCAAATGTCAACTAATTTCTTCCGGTGAATACTAAGCAAGCCAATCGCTACAGCGGGATGGGTTCTCGGAAGGTAAGGCCTTCGGTTAAAATTTGGATCTATAGCAATTAGTATCGCTCTCACACGGTATGACGATCTACTTTAGTATTCCTTCCCCGAATTAATGTATCTATTGCCAAAATTGCACAGCAGATTTACTCCCTGTATACCTGGTTTGACTCTCGAAATCGGAGGATACGTGAAAATATTGACTTAGCCGTTCGTCTTTCTCAGTAGGTGGCAACCTTCTGCATTGGTTTGGCCCTAGATCTATTAATTACTGGATGAAATTAAGGTGCTCGACACAAAAACGTCTAGTAATTTATATGACTCTGGGCATGACAGGATGGGTCTAGCTGTTGACTTAACGGTGCGACTCATAAAGACTGTGAGCACATTCTGGATTGGTTTGGCACCCGATTTTGTAATTGATACATGAATATGTGATGCCCATCACTAAAACGTATACCAATGTATTTCTCTGAATACGAACTTATACTCTCGATACGGTGGGTTAGCTTCTCGGATGGTAAGGCTTTCGGTATCAGATTTGAATCTAACCAGTGGGTACCGATCTACAACGGGCCGACGGTCTGCTTTAATATTCATATCGTGAATAAAGGGGACTATTTCCAATACTGCTTTGCGCAGTTACTTCCTAATACCTGGAATAACTCGAGGAATAACAGGATAGGTGGTGGTATTGACATAGCTGTGTATCTCTCAATGAACGTAGCATCGTTCTGGATCGGTTTGACCCTCGATTTTGGATTCCATACTTGTAACCATGGTGGCCATCTCGAAAATGTATACAAACGTGTTTCTCTGAACATGAGGATATACACACGATATGGTCGGATAGCTGCATCGATGGCAAGGCTTTCTGTAATGCGTTGGACTCTATACCAATACGTACCGTTCTCCGGCGATATAACTTCCTATTTTAAAGCTCATGCTGAGAATTCATGTGTCTATTGCCAACACTATTCAGCGGATTATTTCCCGGATTACCTCATTTGACTCCTGGAATCACAGGATAGGTGAAGCTATAGACTTAGCCGTTCGTGTATTACAGAAGCTGGTAACATTCACGAATTGTTTGACCCTCTATCTCCTAATTCATAAATAAAATTAAGGTGATGTCCCTAAGTGAATAATATTTTCAGTCTCTGAAAACGTCGATATACATCAGATGCAGCGGGTTCTGCTTTTGGAGAGTAAGGCCCAGTAAGACGTTTTACTTTATACCATTTTCCAGCTTTCTCAAACGGATTGACGCACGACTTTAATATTAAAACCGTTCAATAAAGTGACAGTAGCCAATGCTGCGCAGCGCATTTATTCCCGTAATAATTGGTTTCACTCTCGGAATCGCAGGGTTGGTGATGCTGTTGTCTTTGCCGGTTGTCTCTCGCAAATAGTGCGGTAACGTTCTCGAACGGTTTCACCCTCGATCTTCTGATTCGTACATGAGGTTATGGTGGCCGTCACTGAAATGAATATTAATTTTTACCTGTGAAAACTAACTTATACTCTCGATGAATCCGGCGACGTTCGCGGAAGCTAAGGCCTTCGGTAAAACGTTTGACCTTATTGAAACTGGCAACGATCTCAAACGGTTTTACGCTCTACTGTAATATACAAACCACGAATTAAGGTGACTATTGGCAAAACTCGATAGCAGACTTTCTCCAGGAATACCTAGTTTGCCTCTCCGAACCACTGGTTAGGGGAAGCTGATGATGTAGACGTTCGTCTCCCACAGATGATGCATCGTCTTTGACCTGTTGGACACTCGATCTTCTTTCCCATACATGAAATTATGGTGCGCGTCACTAAAATGTCTACTAATTTGTTCTTCTGAACACGGAGTTATACCATCGATACAGCTGGACAGGCTTTCGGTGTAACGTCTCTAGTAAATCGTTCGACTTTACTCAAATTGGCAACGCACTCAAACAGTTTGACGCTCCACTATAATATTCAACCCGCGATTTATGGTGTCTATTGCCAGTACTGTTCATCGGAGATACGTCCGGAATACCTGCTTATACTCATGCTATCACTGCATAGATGAAGTTATTGGCATAGCCGTTCGTCCCTCATAGAAGGTGGTAAAGTTCTCGATCGGTTTGACCCTCGATTTTCTTATTCATACACGCAATGAAGGTGCCCGCTCTAAATTATATACTAATTTGTATCTCTGAACTAGTAGTTATGCTATCGATACAGCGAGTTAGTTTTTCGGAGGGAAAGGCATTCTGTAATAAGTTTAACACTGCACCTA
Source organism: Lasioglossum baleicum (assembly GCF_051020765.1). NCBI lineage: Eukaryota > Metazoa > Arthropoda > Insecta > Hymenoptera > Halictidae > Lasioglossum > Lasioglossum baleicum. Next base: position 27,936 of record NW_027470309.1, read on the forward strand.
TAGGTAATGCTCTACATCGGCTTGACGGCCTGCTTTTAATATTCGAACGGTGAACTAAGATGTCTATTTATCATACTCTTCAGCGGATTTACTTCAAGAATACCTGGCTTGCCATCCCGAATAACTAGATAGGTGAAGATACTGACTTTTCCGTTCGTCCCTAAAAGAAGGTGGTAACGTTCTCGAAAGGTTTGACATTCGACCTTCTAATGCACACATGAAGTTAAGGTGCGCGTCACTGGAATGGTGACTAATTTCTTTATCTGAACACCAACTGTAATATACCGTTATGATATATTCTATTTTTCTCAAAATTTCAAGTTTCTGGTTTCAGAAATTCAATCGTACGTGAAAAGTGCCTTTGGAATTTGTTGAGTATACGTTTGTGACAATATTTTGTTATATTACTTGTTATATTATATGATTGCCTCCACATGTACCTTTGCTGCCGGCACGAAACGACTGGATTCGTCTTGTGGTTGCGTTCGGTAGTTGGGAACGACTCTACTTGATGGTCGTCGGAAATTACTATTGCCTTGATATTGTACAGAATACATCGTTTCTCGGTTTTCCATTTATTTATACATACTGTAATTAAATATTATGATATTTTCGAAATATTACAAAATTCTAAGTTTTTATTTTAGAAAGCTGTATTTCTTTGTAAAAGTTCCTTTTGAATTAGTTGAACTTACGTTTATTCCAGTATTTTGTTAAGCTTGTTGATATATTATAATATTGTCTGTACACGTACCAAGCCAGCCGGAGCAAGATAATTATCGAGGTCTTGTAGTCGTACATGGCAGATCGAAGCAACGTTAGTGTATGGTTTCAGTTATTTCCTTGTCCTTGATTTTGTATCATATGCATTCTGTCCCAGTTTTCTATTTAATTACAGATACTGTAATTTACTGTTGTTATATTTTCGTTCTTCTTCGAAATTTTCATTGTTTATGTAGGAAAATTGTATTTCTTGGTAAAAGTGCCTTTGAAACTAGTTGAGCGTACGCGTTTATGACATTATCCTGTTAAAAATATTGTTATTTGATATGATTGTCTGTATAAGTACCTACGCAGTCGGAGCTACAGGACGGGCCGGGGCGTATAGTTACGTTCGAGAGACCGGAGGGATACTACTGTATGGTCTACGTTAATTTCTTTTACCCTGAATTTGTACCGTATGAATTTTTTCCCCAATTCTCCCATTTATTTACACATAATGTAATTTAATGTTATAATATTTTCGATTTCTTTCAAAATTTTCATTTCTTATTTAATGACTTTCTTTCGAAATATTATTATTAATATTTATACAATATTATTTCGTTACCCTCATTGATACTTCATATGATTGCCTGTATGAGGACGTACGCTTCCAGACCGACATAGCTGATCTGGTATTGTAGTTGCGTGCTGTAGATCGGGACGGCATATTGCATGGTCATTGTTAATTACTTTAACAATAAGATTATACCGTACGGATTCTTTCGCAGATTTCTATTTATTTCTACATACTGCAATTTACTCGTATGATATTTCCGATTTTCCTCAAAATGTCCAATTGTTCATATCAAAAATTGTATTTCTCAGTAAATGTGTCTTGGGAATTATGAGAGTGTACGTTTATGGCAATATCTTGCTAATCGTATTGTTGTTTCATATGATTGTCAGTATGCGTACTTACGCATCCGGTGCGACAAGACAAGATTGAACTTGCCGTTGTGTTCGGCAGATCGGTGGGACAATACTGGCTGGTCTTCGTTAATTTCTGTAACCTTAATGTTGTACTGTATGCATTCATTCGCAGTTCTGTGTTTACTTATGCATACTTTAATATACAATTATGGTATTTTCGATATTTTATTAAATATCAAAATTCATATTTATTAGAAAGAGTGTCCGTCCAATTAGTCGATTGTACGATTAAGATAATACTTTGTTAAATATGTTGTGAACTTATATGATTGTCTGTATACTTACCTACGCTGCCGGTGCGGCACGACTGTGGATGCCTTGTAGTTGCGAAGGCAGATCGGTAGCGACAAAATAGCGTATGGTCTCTGTTTATTTCTTCAACCTTTCCAATGTACCGTAAGCATTCTTTAGCTGGCTTCCATTTATTTCCACATACTGCAATTTACTTTTATGATATTATCGATTTGTTTCATAACTTTCAGTCTTTAATTTCAGAAATTGTATTTTTCAAGAGAAGTGTCTATGGAATTAGATGAGTTTTCATTTATGACAATATTGATGTTTGCTTCTTCTTATTTTATATGATTTTCTGTATTCGTACCTCGCTTCCAGCGCGACACGAGTGGAGTGATCTTGCAGTTGCGATTGGTATATGGGAGCGACACTACTCTATGAGCATCGTTAATTTCTTTAACCATAATACTGTGCCGTATGTATCTCTTCGCAGGCTTCCATTTATTTATACATACTGTAGATTACGCATATGCTATTTTCGAGTTTTTCATAATTTCCAGTTTTTAAATTAAAAATTTGTTCTGCATAGTAGAAGGGCCTTTCCAATTCTACATTTATGCAAATAGTTTGTTTAATCTGTTGTTGTATAATATGATTGTCTGAATACAATCCTACGCTTCTGCAGCAACACGAATGGAGTGGCCTTGTAGTTGCGTTCGGTAGGTCGCATTCCTTCGGTATGCATTCCTTCGCATTCTCCAATTTATTTATATACACTGTAATTTTCTGTTTTAATATTTACGAATTTTTTCAAAATTCCACATTTTTAATATCAATCATTCTATATTTTATCAAAAGTGTCTTCGGAATTAGTTGAGTGTACGTTTATGCCAATATTATGATGCAACTTATTTTTATTATACATAATTTCCTTTATACGTACATACGCCTCCGGAGCGACACGCCTATTATGGCCTTGCAGTTGCGTTTGGCATATCGGACCGACTCTACAGTATTATCTTCGTTAATTTCTCTAACCTTCATATTGTGTCAAATGCATTCATTCGATATTTACTATTTATTTCTACATTCTGTGGTCTAGTCTTTTGATATTTCCGATTTTATTCAAAACCTCCAATTTTTTGTCCCAGAAATTGTGTTTTATAGGAGAAGTGAAAACATCAAAGCAGTAACATACAGTATGTACAAATAAATGAAAAACTAAGAAAAAATTCATGCTTTACAATATCAGGGTTAAAAACATTATCGAAGACCATCCAGTAGACTCGCTCAGTTCTGTCGTACGCAACTACAAGACCTCGCCAGTCCTCTCGCGCAAACAGCGTAGATACATGCACAGACAATCATACAATATAACAATTAGTTGAACAAAAGAATGTCATACGGATACGCTGAACTAATTCCAAAGTCACTTTTCATACGAAGTACATTTTTCTAAGATAAAGATTGAAAATTTTGAAGAAAAATCGAAAATATCATAACTGTAAATTACAGAATGCATATATAAATGGCAAACTGAGAACAAATTCATACGGTACATAATCATGGTTGTAGAAATAATCGGAGACCATTCAGTAATGCCGGTCCGTTCTGCCCTGCACACTACAGTACCTCGCTAGTCGTGTTGCACCGATATCGTATGTACGTATACAGACAATCATATATAATATCAATAAGTCTAACAAAGTATCGTCATATACATAAACTCAACTAATTCCAAAGACTCATTAGCTTAGGAATAGAATTTTTATAATAATGATAGAAAATTTTAAATAAAAAAAAAATCGGAAATATCGTAACAGTAAATAACACTAATTGTAAATAGGTAGAAGGTTGCGAAAGAATACGAACGGGATAAAATAATGGTTAAAGAAAGTATAGGAGAACATCCGGCAGTGCCGCTTCCACCTGCGGTACGTAATTACAAGACGTCGTCAGTTGTGTTGCTCTGACAGCGAAGGTACGTATAGATGCAGTCATATAAAGTAAAAATAAGTTTATAGAATTACCGACATGTACGTACACACAACTAATTCCAAAGGCACTTTTCATGTACGATACAATTTCTGCAATTGTGAACTTGAAAATTTGAGGAAAATCTAAAATATCAAAACCGTATGTTACAGTATGTACACATCAACAGAAAACACAGAAAGAATGCAAACGGTACAATATCAAGGTCTAAGAAACTAACAAAGCCCTAACGGCACTGTCGCTCCGATCTAGCGAACGCAACTGCAAAACCAATCCAGCCATGTCGCACCGGACTCGTAGGTACGCATATAGACAATCATATAATGTAACAACAAGCTTGTCAGAAAACTGTCATATATGTGCACTCAACTATTTCCAATGACACGTTTACTAAGAATTACAAATCTCTAAACAAAAATATATAATTATGACAAATCGAACATACCATAACTCTGAATTACAGCATATGAAATTTAATGCATGACTATGAAAGAATTAATATTGTACAATATTAAGGTTAAAGTTATATGCAAAGACCATACAGCAGTAACAGACCGATCTAATGAACGCTACAACAAGACCACAGCAGCCGTGCACCTCCGGAAAAGCAGATACGTATAGAGACAGTCCTATAAAATACCCAAGGACATAACAGAATACTGTCATAAACGTACACACAACTAATTCCAAATACACTATTACTAAGAAATACAATTTTATAAAATATGAATTTATTATTTCGAAGAAAATAGAAAAATTCATTACAGCAAATTACAGAACGTGTAAAAAAGGTGGAAACGAGAGAAAAATGGATAGGTTCAAAACCATTGTTACACGAAGGACGAAGACAATCCAATATGCCGCACCGTTCTGCCGTACGCAACTACAAAGCCGTTACAGCTGTGTCGTTCTGGATGCGTAGAGGCGCATTCAGGCATCTGCATAAAATAACAGTATGCATAGCAAAATATTATCTTAATCGTACACTTAACTGATTCAAAGATACGATTAATAGGAAATACAATTTTTTAAAATAAAAATTAGAAACATCGGAGGAAATTAAGGATATCGTAATAGTAAATTACGGTATTTCTATATAAACAGAGAATTGCGAAAGATGGAATGCGGTACAACATTGTGGTTAAAGGAATTAACGATGACCATTCAGTTGTGCCGCTTCGATCTGCCGTACGCGACTACAAGACCACTCCATCACTGTCGTTCCGGAAGCGTAGGTACGAATAAAGACAATCATATCAAATATCATTGTATTTAACAAAATACTGACACTAACGTAGACTCAACAAGTTCCAATGACACTTTTACAATTGAACCAACTTTTTAAAATAAAAGTGAAGAATGTTGAAACAAATTGAAAATATCACAACAGTAAGTTACAACATGTACAAATAAATGGAAGACTGGGGAACAATGCATACGGTACAGTATCATGGATTGATAAATTATCGATAATCGTGCAATAGAGTCGCACCGATATAGCGAATGACACTGCAAGACCATTCCATTCGTGATGCTCCGGAAACATAGATACGTGTTCCGACAATCATATCAGATAATATAAAATTTAACTCAATATTGTCATAAACGTACACACAATTGATTTTAAAGGCACATTTACTAAGACATACAATTTTCCAAAATAAGAATTTAAAACTTCAAAGAAAACCGAAAATATCATAACATTAAATAACAAAATGTATAAGTAAATGGAAAAATTGGTATAAAATTCATACGGAGTAAAATCAGGGTTACAGAAATTAACGAAGGTCATCCAGTATGCCGCTCCGATCTGCCGTACGCACCTACATGACCAGTCCAGCCGTGTCACTCCGGAAACGTAAGTCCATTTACAGACTACCATATGAAATAACAACAAATTTATCGAAATATTTAGATAAACCTGCACACAACTATTTCCAAGGACACTTTTCCTATAAAATACAATTTTTTATTTCAAAAATTTGAAATATTGAATAGAATCGAAAATATTAGAACAGTAAATTACTGTCGACATAAATAGGAAACAGCGAAATAGTGCTTACGGTACAATATCAAGGCTCAAGAAATTAACCAGTACCATATGGTAGTCTTGCGCCTATCTACCGTACGCAACTACTTGCCCGATCCAGGCGTGTCGCTCTGGAAGCGTAGGTACGTTCAGAGACAATCATATAAAATAGCAGCAAGTTTAAAAGAACAATGTGATTAAGGTACACTGCAACTGAAACCAAAAGCACTTATACATAGAAGTTCAATTTCTTCAAATGAAGATTGAAAATTGCGAAAGAAATCGAAAAACATATAACAGTAAATGACAGGTTGCATAAACAAATTGGAAACAGAGGGAAACGTGTATATGGTACAAACTGAAGGTTAATGAAATTAACGTGGATCATACAGTAGTGCTGCTCGGAGCTACCGAAAAAAACATGGAGTCCACTACAATCGTATCGCTAATGACGGCATAGGTACGTATAGAGACAATCATATGAAATGTCATTAAGATTATCAAAATACTGCCATAACACTCAACAAATTCCAAAGACTATTTTTTTAAGAATTACAATTTTTTAAGATCAAAGTCGAAAATTTTTAAAAACGTCGAAAATATCATAACATTAAATCACAGTATGTATAAATAAATGGAGAACCAGGAAGAAATACATGCGGTACGAAATCAAGGATAAAGGAATTGATGGAGACCATACTATAGTGCCGCCCTATCTGCCGTCAGCAATCACAAGATCTCGCCCGTCGCGCCGCTTTCGACGCATAGGTACGAATAGAGACAATGATACAATACAACAGCAAATTCTCCAAAATATTGTCACAATCGTACAATCAATATATAATAATATATAATAACACCAAAGTCACATTACTTTCAAAATACAATTTTTCAAAATAAAAATTGGGAATTATCAAAATATGAAAAATATCAAAACAGTAAGCTACAGTTTGTCGAAATAGATAGAAAACTGGGGAGGGAAGCATAAGGCGTAATATTAAGGTTAGTGGAATTAACAAAGGCCATACAGTAGTGCCGCTCCGATCTGCCGTACGCAACTACAAGACCACGCCAGCCCTTGCGTAGGTACGAATATTGACAATCATATAGAATAACAATAACATTCACAAAATGTTGTCGCAAACGTACACTGAACATATTCAAAAGGCACTATTACTAAGGAATACAATTTTATGAACTGAAAATTGATTATTTTGATTAAAATTTAAAATATAACAGTTAACTATGCTATGTATATATAAATGGAAAACATGGGGAAAGTGCATACGGGACAAAGTCAAGGATGAGGAAATACCATACAGTTGCGTCGCTCCGATCTACCGAGCCCAACTACGAGGCCAATCCAGTCGTGTCGCACTGGAAGCGTTCGTGCATACAGAAATAATCATATAAAAGAACAATAAGTTTAACTATCTATTGTCATAAAAGATGACGCAGCGGAGATAATAGGCACCTTTATTAAGAAATACAAATCATTTTACTAAGAATTAAGAAATATGGAAAAAATGGAAAACATCATAGCAGTAAATTACAGTATGTATAAATAAATGGAAAACTGGGAAAAATTGCATACGGTATGAAATCAAGGTTAATGAAATTAACGATGATCATCCAGTAGTGCAAGTCCGACCTGCCGCAGATGCCAGACACCGCCAGCGCTGCAATTCTGACAGCGTAGGTACGTATAGAGACAATCATAGAAACACTAAATTACAGTATTTGTGAATAAATTGAAAACTGCGAAAGAATGCATACGGAAAATATTGTGGTTAAAGATATGAACAAAGATAATCCAATAGCGTCGCTTCGTTCTGTCGTACGCAAGTCCAAGGCTTCGCAAGTACTGCCCGTCCTACATCGTAGGTTCTCTTGCAGGCAAGATTGTAAAATAAAGAAATGTAAAATAAGAATAAATTTAACAAAATAATGTCATAAACATGCACTGAAGTAATTGCAAGGACACTTTTACAATGAAATACAATCTTTTAAACTAAGAATTGAATATTTCGAAGAAAATCGAAAATATAATAAGATTAAATAACAGTAAGTATAAATGAATGGAAAACTATAAAAAAATGCATACGGTACGAAATCAAGGCGGAAGGCATTACTGAAGACAATCCAGTAGTGCGATTCCGGTCTGACGTACGCAACTTCAAGACCACTCCAGCGAGTCGCCCGGAAGCGTTGGTGCGCATACAGGCAGTCATATGAATCAATAACGAGTTTAGCAAAATATCGCGATAAACGTACAGTCAACTAATTTCAATGACACATTTACTATGAAGTACAGTTTTTTAAAGCAAGTGTTGAAAATTTTTAAAGATATCGAAAATATAATTACAGGAAATAACAGTGTGTATAAATAAATGGAAAACGGGAAAAAATACGTGCGGTACAGTATCAAGGTTAGTGGAATTATCGAAGATCAGGCAGTAGTGGGACTCCGATCTGCCGTATGCAACTACTATACCTCGCCAGTCGTGTCGCTAAAACAGCGTAGGTACGTATACGAACAACCCGCCAAAGTAACAACATGTATAATAAAGTATAGCCATAAACGTGCACTCAACTATTTCCAGACATACTTTTACTAAGAAATACAATTTCTGAAATTATCAATTGGAGTTTTGGAAGAAATCGAAAATATCAAATGCGTAAATTATAGTATGTATAAATAAATGCAAAACTGGGAAAAATGACTACGGTACAAAGTCAAGTTCGAAGATGTTACCGATGATCGTACGCTAGGGTCGCTCCGATCTATCGACCGCAACTACAAGACCACGACAGTCGTGTCACTCCAGAGGCGTAGGTATGAATACAGACAATTATATAAAATGACAATAGGTTTAAGACAATATCGTCATATACGTATACGCAACTAATTCCAAAGTCACTTCTACTAAGAGCTACAATTTTTAAAAATAAAAATTGAAAGTTCCGGAGAAGGTTGAAGGTACAATGAGAGTAAATTGCAGTATGTAGAGATACATGGAAAACTGTTAAGGAATGTATACGGGACAATTATATAGTTGAGGACATTAACGAATTCTCTCCAGTGGTGCTGCTTCTATCTGCACTACGCAACTACAAAGCCGCGCCAGTCGTGTCGCTCCTACAGCGCGGGTACGTATACTGACAATGACATAAAACAGCAATAAGGTTATCAGAACATCGTAACAAACGAACACTCAACAAACTCCAAAGACACTTTTACTGCCAAATACAATTTCTCAATAACTCAGTAGTTCCGCTCCGTTCAGCCGTACGCTACTACAAGACCTCGACAGACGTGTGGCTCAAACAGCGTATGTCCGTGCACAGATAAACATATAAAATAACAATAAATTTAACAAAATGAATGTCATGATCGTGCACTGAACTATTTCCAGAGGCACTTGTACTCAGAAATGTAATTTTTCCAACTAACAATTGACAATTTCGAAAAAATTTGTAATCACCATAACAGTAAATTGCAGTATTTGTATATAATATAAAAAATTGCAGAAAGCAATTGCCTATGTGGTTCGAAACATGTCCTAAGAAATTACGGTGACCATACAGTAGTGTTGCTCGATCTGCCGTACCATTATTCACTGTCCGTTGTTGAACTTAACCCATTCGTACACAGTCTAACTTTTTACCGTAGGCCGCTAAGCTAACCCGCTATGTTGAGGGTATTACTCGAGTTCCGGTAGACATGTTGTGCAATTTAGTGACTGGCACCTTCATATCGTGTATGGATTAGAAGATCGGGAGGCAGCCTGATCATGAACATTACCTCATCCTTTGAGAGTGGAACGGCCAAGTGAATAACTTCACCTACCCCGTGATCCCGCGAGTCAACCCAGGAAAACGGAGATGTAAGTCCGCTAAACAGTATTCGGAGTGGAGACCTTAATTCGTAGTTTGAATATTAACATAGAGCGTCAAACTGTTTGAGAGCGTTACCAATTGGTATATTGTCAAACGTTTTAACAACGACCTTACCCTCCGATAAAATACCTCGCTGCATCGAGAGTATAACTTCGAGATCGGGGTTACAAATTAGTTTATATTCTAGCGGAGGGCTCCTTAGTTTCAGGAATGAGTAAGAAGATCGAGCGTCAAACCGTTGGAGAACGTTACCAATTGGTATAGAGTCAAACGTTTCACCGAAGACCTTACCCTCCGAAAATCTAGCCCGCTGTATCGAGAGTATAGCTGCGTGTTCACAGGAACGAATTAGCATACATTTTAATTACGGTCATCATAACTTCATGTACGAGTTAGAAGAACGATAGTCAAACCCATCAACAACGTTACCACCCTCCCTGAGAGTCGAGCGGCTATATTAATAGCTTCACCTATCCTGTGATTTCGAGCGTCAATAAAGTTATTCCGGGATTAAATCCGCTGATCAGTATTAATACGATTCACCAAACGGCACGGTATGAATAATAAAGTAGAGGGGCACACCTTTGTAGAACATTCCCTACTGCTATAGGGTCATACTGTTTAGTAAGGTCTTAGCTTCCGAGAACCAATCCGCTGTATAGAGGGTATAACAATGTGCTTATAGATGAAAATTTTCAATCATATTAGTGGCGGGCACCTTACTTTCATGGATGACTAAGGAGATCCAGAAACAACCTGGTCCAGAACGATACCACCATCTTTGAGAGTCTCACACCTAAGACAGTACCTTCACCTATCCTGTGATTCCGGGAGTGAAACAAAGTATTCTAGTAGTAAATCCACTGTGCACTATTGGCAATACACAATCTATTCGACGGTATAAATATTAATTTATAGAGAGGTTCCGATTTACAACGTTACCCCGTGGTATAAAGGAAAACTTTTTACCGAAGACTATACCTTCCGTGACAATAACCCGCTTTATCGAGAGTACAATTGTTTGTACTGAGAAACAAATTAGTGCACATTTTCCAGTCTATCGCCTTAATTTCATGCATGAATAAGAATGTCTAATGTCAAAACGATCGAGAGTACTGGCAACAGATACCTTAATTCGCGGTTTGAATATTACAGAAGAGCGACAAGCCGTTTGCGAGCGCTACCAATTTGTATGAAGTCAAAGACTATACGCGAAGTCTTTACCTGCGGTGAACACATCACCGCCTTGATCGCGAGTATAATATTGTGTTCACGCAAAGAAATTAGTATTCATTTCTGTGACGGGCACGTTAACATAATGTATGAATTAGAAAATCGATGGTCAAACCGTTCGAGGACGTAACTACCTACTGTGGCAGTCGAACTGCTATGTCAATAGCTTCACGTTTCCTGTGATTCGGAGAGTCAATCCAGGTATTACGGGATGAGCTGATGAGCATTTATAATAGAATTCAGGGTTCGAATATTAATGCAGGCTGTTAAACCGTGCGGAAACATTACTAATTGCTGTAAACTCTTGCAGAAGTCCTTACCCTTCGAATAACTAAACCGATGCATCGTCTGTATAGTTTCGCGTTCATAGAGACTAACTATTATACATCTTAGTGTCGTACACCTTAATTTCATGTATGAGTTAGTCGATCGAGTGTCAAACCGTTTCCAAAAGATACCACCATCCTTGAGAGCCGAACTGCTATGTCCATAGCTTCACCAATACAGTAATTCCGAAAGCCGAACCAGGTATTACCGGAGTAAGTCCGCTAAATATTATTAACAAATGATACCTTAGTTCACGGTTTGAATGTTAAAGAAGAGCATCTAACTGTTTGAGAGCATTGCCTATCGGTATAAAGTCAAACACTCACTGATGCCCTTACCTACGGTGAAACAGACTCGCCGTTGCGGGAGTATAACATCGTTTTCAGCAGTACGAACTCGTATACAATTTAGTGACGAGCACCTTAATTTCATACATGTATTAGGATATCGAGGGTCACACCGCTCGTGAACCTTTCCACCTGCTGTGAAGGACTAGCGGCAAAGTCAATACCATCACCTATCCTGTGGTCGGAGAGTCACCCCATGTATTCAGGGACTAAGTCCGCTGATGAGTTTTGACAATAGACACTATAATTCACGGTATAAATATTACAGTAGAGTGTCAAGCCGTTCAAGAGCATTGCCAGTTGGTATAAAGTCAAGCATTTGGCTGAAGACCTTACACTCTGAAAACCTAGCCCACTGCATCGAAATTACAGCTTCGCGTTCAGGGAAACATTTTATAATACATGATAGTGTCGGGCACGTTAATTTCATGTGTGATTTAGAAGATCGAACTTCATAC
>NW_027470310.1:0-40047 GCF_051020765.1 Lasioglossum baleicum
TCGATGAATGGGATGAGTTCATACCAATATGTAACGTCCTACAACGATTCGACACTGTACTTCAATATTCACATAGTGAACTAACGTGTCTTTTGCCAATACTCATAAGCGCATTTATTCCAGGACGACCTGGTTTGAATATTGGAATCACAGAATAGGTTATGGTATTGACATAGCGGTGTGAATAGCAAAGATGGTGTTACCATTCTCGAACGGACAGATTCCCGATTTTGCTATTCGTGCATGAAAATGAGGTGTCCGGCTGGTAAAATGTCTACTAACATCATTCCGTGAGCACTGAGCATAACACTCCCTACAGTGACATCGGCTTCTCGGAAGTTAAGGGCTTCTGTAAAAAGGTTGACACTATACGAATAGGTAACGTTCTACGCGGCATGACACTATACTTTAATATTCAAACCGTGAATTTAGGAGACAAAGGCCAAAACTCTTCAGCGGATTTCCTCCTGGAATTCCAGATTTGACTGTCGGAGTGGCCGGATAGGTAAAGCTATAGACTTAGCTGTGCGACACTCAAAGAAGGTGATAACGTTCCCGAACTGTTCGACACTCGATCTTCATAATTGATGCTTGAAATTAAGGTGCACGACACTAAAAGGCATACGTATTTGCTTCTCCGAAATCGAAGTTATACTCTCGATACGGCAGGTTAACATGCTGGAAGGTAAGGCCTTCGGATAAAAGTTTCGCTATACAGCAGTAGGTAACGTTCGACAACGGATTAGCTGTGTAATTTAATGTTTATAACGTGAAATAGGGTCCCCAATGCCCATACTGAACTGCAGATTTACACTCGGAATACCTGATTTGTCTCTCGGAATCATAGGATATGTGAAGCTATTGGCACAGTCGTTCAGTTCTCAAGTAAGGTGGTAACGTTCTCGTACGGTTTGACCCCCGACCTTCGAATTCATTCATGAAATTCAGGTGCCCGCAGCTAAAATCTAGAGCATCTTGATCCACTGAACACGGTGTTATGCTCTCGATACAGCGGATTAGATTCAGGACAGGTAAGGCGTTCGGTAAATCATTTAACTCGATACAAATTGGTGTCCTTCTAAAATGTTTCAGCGCCCTACTATAATATTCATGCCGAGCAATAAAGTGTCTAATGCCAATATTATTGACCGGATTTGCTCCCGGAATATACGGTTTGAATTTGGGCATCACAGTATAGGTGAAGCTATTGACACTGCCTATCGACTACCAAAGAAGGTGGTATCGTTCTCTAACGGATTGACACTCGATCTTCTAATTCATACATGAATTTTTGGTGTCGCCACTAAAGTGAGTACCTATGCGTTTCCATATACGCGACGTTATACTCTCGATCCGGCGGGCTAGCTTCTCGGACGGCAAGGCATTCGATAAACCGTTTGACTTTATAGCAACTGGGAATGTTCTCAATCTGTGTACCGCTTTATGTTCATATTCCAACAGTGAATTATGGTGTCTAGAAGCCAATACTCTTCAGCTGATTAACTCCAGGTATGCCTGGTTTGACTTGCGGATAGGTGAAGCTGTTGACTTAGACATTCGTCTCCCAATGAAGGTGGTAACATTCGCGAAAGGTTTGACACTCGATCATCTAAATCATTCATTACATTCTGGTGCGCGACACTAGGATATATACAATTTTGATTCCCTGAACACGCAGATATACTCTCGATACTGCGGATGACGTTCGCGGAGCGGAATGCCCGATATAAAATTAGACTCTCTACGAATATGTAACCATCTACAACGGTTTGACCCTGTATATTGCCAATGCTATTGCGAAGACAGGTCAGCGGACTTACTCCCGGAGTACCTAGTTTGACTGTCGGAGTAACAGGAACGGTCAAGCTATGTCCTTAGTCAGGCGACTCTCAAAAGAGGTGTTAACGTTCTCGCACGATTTATCCCACCGTCTACTTCATGATACATGCAATAAAAGTGATTGTCTACTAAAGAGTCTACTAATTTGTTTCCTTGAACACTAAGCAAGGCACTTGCTGCAGCGGGTTAGGCTTTAGGAGGGTGGGGTATGCAGTACAAAGTTTTTCCATATACCAGTAGGTACCGTTCTACGACGGTTCGATTCTCTATATAAGCATTTACAGCGTAAAGTAAGGTGTCTATAGCCAATTCTCGTCAGCGAACTTTCGCTCGGTTTTCGCGGGCTGACACTCCGAATCACTGGATAGGTGAAGTCGGACTGGTTCGTCTCCTACAATGGGTGGTAACTTTGTCGAACGGTTTGACCCCCGATCTTCTACTTCATGCTTGAAATTAATGTGCCGTCACTGAATTGTATATTAATGTGTTTCCCTAAACACAAAGCTATACTCTCGATACAGCGGGTTTGCTTCACGAACGGTAAGGCATTCCGAAATATGTTTGACTTTATAGCAATTGTAACGCTCTCACTAGATGTAACGCTCTATTTTTATATTTAGTCCTCGAATTAAGGTATCTATGGGCTAGTACTGTGCAGAGCATTTAATCCGGAATATCTCGTTTGAATTTCTGAATGGTGATGTATGAAGCTCTTGTATTAGCCGTTTGAATCTCAAAGAATGTGGTCACGTTCTCGAACGGTTTGACCGTCGATCATGTAATTCATACATGGAGCTAACGTGCGCCTCACTGAAATGAATACTAATTGCTTTCTCTGAACACGAAATTACACACCCGACACAGCGGATTAGCTTTTCCAATGGTAAGGCATTCCGTAAGAAGCTAGACCCTGCACGAATAGGTGATGCTCTGCAACGGCTTGACGGCCTGCTTTAACATTCAATACGTGAATTAAGGTGGCTATTGCCAATACAGTTGAGCTGGTTTACATTCGAATACCTGGTTTGCCGCTCCGAATCACAGGACACTTAAAGCTATTGACTTAGCAGTTCGACTCCCACGGAAGGTGGTAACGTTTTCGATCGAACTGACTCCAGCTGCTGATATTTATACACAAACGAGCGGCGTTCGCTCGTTAGAAGGTCTACTAATTTGTTTATATGCACATTAAACAGGGCACGCGCTACAGAGGATTAGGTTCTCGGATGGTATGGTATTCGGTAAAAGGAACGACTTTATGCGCATTGGTAATTTGCTCCGTCGATTCGACTCACTCTATTAATATTCATACCGTGAATTAGGGTGTCAGTTGCCAATAAATTTCAGCGGACATGCTCCGGATTACCTGCTTTGCGTCTCGGTATCACAGGATAGGTGAAGCAATACACTTAACCGTTCTACTCACAAATAGGGTTGTAACGTTCAAGAACGGTTTGACCATCGATATACTAATACATACACGAATTTAAGGAGCAGACACTAAATGGTATACTATTGTGCTTCTCTAACCATGAAGCTATACTATCGTACGGCCGCTCAGATTCTCGGACGGTCAGGCATTGTGTAAAACGTTTGACTTTATAGCAAGTGTGACGTTCTTACACGGTGTGACGCTCTATTTTAATATTCAATCCGCGGATTGAGATTTGTATTGCCCGTAATGTACAGCGCATTTACTCCAGGAATATCTGCTGCGACTATTGGAATCACAGGATGCATGAAGCTGTTGACATATCCGTTCGAATCTCAAAGAAGGTGGTAAATTTCTAGAAACATTTCACCCTCGATCTTCCTATTCATACATGGAATTAAGGTGTACGTCACTGACATGAATACCAATTTCTTTCTGTGTACACGAAGTTATACTCTAGATGAAGCGGTTGATGTTCCTGGAAGATAAGGTCTTCGGTAAAGCGTTTGACTTCATAGCAATGGGTATCGCCCTCGAACGGTTTGACGCACTTCTTTAATATTCAAACGATGAACTAAGGTGTCCTTTGCCAATACTGTTCAACGCATTAACTCCCCTGAATTCCTGCTTTCCCTCTCGGAACCACAGCATAGGATTAGCAATGGACTTGGCCGTTCGAACAACACAGAGGGCGGTAACTTTCTCGAAATTCTTGAACCCCGATATTCTCATTCATATACAAATATATGGTACCGTCACTGAAATGTATACTAATTTCATTCTCTGACCACGAAGCTATACTCTCGATACGGCCGGTTATCTTCTCGGGCGGTAAGGCATTCGGGAATATGTTTGACTCTCGAATGCTCTGGCTATGTGAAGGTACTGACTTAGCCGTTCGTCTCTCACAGAAGGTGATAATGTTCTCGAGCGATTTGACACACGACCTTCTAATTCATGCATGGATTTAAGGTGCCGTCACTAAATTGTATACTAGTGTGTTTTCTTAAACACGTAGCTATACTCTCCATATGGCGGGTTAACTTCTCAGACGTTAAGGCCATCGGTAAAGTGTTTGAATTAATACCTACTGGCAATGCTCTCCAAGGGTTTAACGCTTTACTTTTTTATTCAAACCGTGAATAAACGTATCTACTGGTAATACTGTTTAGCGAATTTAATCGCGTAATATCTGGTTTAATACTCCGGGTCACTGCATAGATGAAGCGATTGGCATAGCCGTTCGCTTGTCACAGAATGTGTCAATGTTTTCGAACGGTGTGACTATCGACCTTCTAATTCATATCTGAAGCTAACGTGCCCCTCACTGAAATGAACACTAATTTCTTTCTCTGAGCACGATGTTATACTCCCAATATAGCGTGTTAGGTTTTCATAGCGTAAGGTCTTCGGTAAAGCTTTTGACATTCTAGCAACTGGTAACGTCCTCAAACGGTTTGACGCTCTATATTTAATATACAAACTGTGAGTTAAGGTGTCTATTACTAATACTGCTCAGCGTATTAACTCCAGGAATACCTGGTTTGACTCTCCGAATCACAGGATAGGCGAAGCTATTGATTTAGCCCTTCGACTCTCAACGAAGGTGGTCAGGTTCCCGATCTGTTTGACACTCGACCTTCTAATTCATGCAGGAAATTAAGTTACTCGTCACTAAAGTGTATACAAATATGTTCCTCTGAACACGTATTTGTACCCACGATACTGCGGCCTATGTTCTGGGATGGTAAGGTATCCGGAAAAGTGTATGTCGTTATACCAATAGGTAACGTCCTCATATGCGTTGGCTGTCCTCATTAAAATCCATACCGTGAACTAAGGAGCCTATTGCCGATACTGTTCAACAGATTTTCTTCTGTAATACCAGATTTGGCTATCGGAACCACAGGATATGTGAAGCTATTGACTTAGATGTGCGACACTCAAGAAAGGTGGTAACGTTCTCCATCGGTGTGACTCTGGATAATCATATTCATACGTGAAATTCAGGTGCCCCGCACTATAATGTGTACTAATTTGTATTTGTGCCTCGATGCTGCCTCGCGATACAGCGTGCTGCGTTTGCGGAAAGTAAGGTATTCGGTAAAACGTTTTACGGTATACCAACTGGAAACGTACTCGAACGGATTGTTTCCTCTTTAGTATTCATACCGTGAACTAAGACGGCTATTGTCAACACAATTCAGCGAATTTACTCCTGGAATAACTCATGTGGCTTTCGGAATCACAGGAAACATGAAGATATTGACTTAGCTATGCGACTCGCAAAAAGGTGGTATTAAGGTGAAATTATGGTGCATGTCTCGAAAATGTAAGGTAATGTGTTTCTCTGAGCACAATGTTTTATCCTCGAAGCGGTTGGTTTGTTTCGCGGTAGGTTAGGCTTTCTGTATAAAGATTGACTCCAAACCAATCGTTCATGTTGTCCGCCAATTGGACTCCCTACTTTAATGATCATGCCAAGAATTTAGGTGTCTATTGCCAATGCTGTACAGCATACGTACTCCTAGAATTCCTGCTTTGAATCTCGGCATCCCAGAATCGGAGAAGGTATTGACATAGCTCTTCGGCTCTCTCAGACGGAAGTAACGTTCTTGAACTGTTTGACACTCTCGATACAGCTGGTTAGGTTCTCGGAGGGTAGGGTCTTCGGAGAAACTTTTGACATTATACCAATAGGTAAAGATCTACAAGGTTAGACTGTGCACTTTATTATTCAAACCTTGAAGTAAGGTGTCTATTGTCACTACGCTTCAGCGAATTGACTCCAGGAATACCTGATATACCTCTCGGTATCACTGGATAGCTGCAGCTATTGACTTAGGTGTGCGACATTCGAAGATCATTATAACTTTGTCGAGCGACTTGACACTCGATCTTCCAACTTATACATGAAGTTAAGGTGGCCTTCACTGAAGTGCATACAAACCTCTTCCTCGGAACACCACGTTATACTCCGGACATAATGCGATAGGCTTCGGAAGGTAAGGGATTCAGTAAAACGTTTGGCTTTATTCAAATGGTGATGTTCACACATGGATTGACTGTCTGCTTTAATATTCGAACTGTGAATTAAGTTGCCCATTGCCAAAACTGTTCAGCGGATTTACTCCAAGAATACCGGAATTGACTTTCGGACTCTCAGGATAGGTGAAGCTATACACTCAGCCGTTCGTTTCTCACTGAATGTGGTAACGTTCTCAAGAGGTTTGATGATCGATATTCTAATTCATACATGGATTTACGGTGCCGCAACTGAAATGCATACCAATTTGTTTCTATAAACACGCAGATATACTCCCGACACCGCGGGTTAGCTTCGCGGATGCTAAGGCTTCCGGTAAATCGTTTGACTTTGTAGCTAGAGTTAATGATCTAAAACAGCGAAACGCTCTATTTCAATATACGAGACATGGAGTTAGTTGCCCATTGCCAATAATTTTCCGTAGATTCATTCCGGATTACCTGAATTGGATCTCGGAATCACAGGTGAGTGTGAAGCTATTGCAGTAGCCATGCGACTCTCGAAAGAGGTAGTAACTATCTCGGAAGATACGATTCGCCATCTTCCCAATGATAAAAGCAATTGAAGTGTCCATCTGCTAAAGGGCCTACAATTTGTTTCCTTGAACACTGAGCAAGACACTAACTGCATCGGGTTAGGTTCACGGAGAGCATAGTATCCGGTACAAAGTTTGACCATATACCAGTACCGTTCTACAATGTTCCCAATCTCTATATTGCTACTTTATCCGTGAACTAAGGTGTCTGCCCCTAACACTGTTCAACAGATTTACTAACGGAATGCCCGGTTTGACTCTCGGAATCTCAGCGTAGGTGAAGCTATTCACTTAGCCGTTCGTCTCTCACAGAAGGTGGCAACGCTGTCGAACCGTTTGGCCCTCGACCTTCTAATTCATGCATGAAATCAAGGAGATCGAAACTGAAATGTATATTAGGTTGTACCTCTGAACACGGTATTATGCTCTCGATACAGCTGGTCAGTTTTTCGGAGGGTAAGACATTCTGTAACTGGTTTGTACTACAGGAATATGTAATGTTCTACAACTGCGTGACGGCCTGCCTTAATATTCAAACCATGAATTGAGGTGCTTATTGCCAATTATGTACAGCATATTTACACCAGGAATACGTGGTTTACCCCTCAGAATCACAGTTCTGGTGTAGCTGTTGACTCAACCGATCGAACCTCATGAATGGCGGTAACATTCTCGAATGGTTTGAGACTCGATATTCTAATTCATGCATGGAATTCTGGTGCATGTCACTAAAATATATAATAGCTTGTACCTCTGTCCACGGTGTTATAGTCTCGATACAGCGGGATACGTCCTCAGATGGTTACTTATTCTGTAAAAAGAATGACTTTATAACAATTGGTAATGTTCTCCGACGATTTGACTCCTAACTTTATTGCTCACGCCGATAATTCTGGTGTCAATTGGCAATGCTGAACAGCGAATGTACAACTAGTATTCCTGGTTTGACTCTGGGAATCACAGGATAGGTGGAGCTAATGTCTTAGATGTGGGGCTTTCAAAGAAGGTGGAATCGTTCTGCAGTGGTTTGACTATCGACTTCGCTATTCATACATGGAAGAAAGCTGATCGTCTGCTATAAATCTACTGATTGGTTTCACTGGCACTATGCTTGATACTCGATACAGCGGGTTTGGTTCTCTGAAGATAGGGCCATCGATAAAATGTTTGACTTTATACCTAGTGGCAATGCTCACAATCGGTTTTGACGCTTTACTTTACTATTCAAATCGTGAATTAAGGTGTCTATTGGCAATACTGTTCAGCGTATTTACTCTAGGGATACCATGTTTACCTCTCGCATTACGGTATAGGTGAACATATAGACTTAGCCGATCGTCTCTCCATGAAGGTAGCATCATTCGCGAACGGCTTGACCCCAGGTGTTCTTATTCATAATGAAATTATGGCCCCGTTGCAAAAATGTGCACTAATTTCTTTCTCTGAACACGAAGTTATACTCGTTATAGAGCCGGTGAGGTTCGCGGAAGGTAGGCCTTCGGTAATGCGTTTGACGTTATAACAATTGGAAACGGTCACAAAGTGTTTGACGCTGAATCTTCTAATTCATACATGAAATTAAGGTGACCGTCACCAAAATGTAAATTAATTTGATCCTCTGAACATGATGTTATACTCCTTATACAGCCGGTTTGGCTTTCGGTGGGTGAGGTCTTCTGTACGGCGTTTGACTTTATACAAATTAGCAGAGTTCGCAAACGTTTGTTACTCTACTTTAGTATTTAAACCGTGAATTAAATCGTCTATTGCCAATACCTTCAAAGGGATGTACATCCAGAATACCAGCTATCGCTCCCTGAAGCCATAGCTTCAGCCGCTCGACTGTAAAGATGGTGACTACGTTCTCGCAATGCGGCACACACGACCTTCTAATTCATACATGAAGTTATGTTGTCCGCCACTGAAATGAGTACTAAATTTTTCTCTGAATACGAAGTTATTCTCTAGACGAAGCGGGTGAGGTACGCTGAAGGTAAGGCCCTCGGTAAACCGTTTGACTTTATAGCAATTGGTAACGTCCTCACACTGTGTGACTCCATATTTTAATATTCAATGCGTGAATTGCGGTGTCTAATGCTAATACTATCCAGCGGATTTACTCCCGGATTACCAGGCTTGACTCTCGGAATCACTGGATAGGTGAAGCTATTGAATTAGCCGTTCGCCTCTCACAATAGGTGGCAACGTTCTCGAGCGGTTTGACCATCGATCTCCTAACTCATACATGAAGTTAAGGTTCCCTTTGCTGAAATGAATACTAATTTCGGTCCCTGATCGCGAACTTAAACTCTCGCTGAAGCTCGTGTGGTTCGCGGAAGGTTAGGTCTTTGGTAAAACGCTTGAAGTTATAGCATTCTTAAACGGTGTGACGCTCAATTTTAATATTGAAACCGTGCTCTATGTTGCCTATTGCCAATACTGTTCAATGGATTTACATCCAAAGTACCTGGCTTAACTCTCCTAATCGAGGGACAGGTGAAGCGATTGGCTTAGCCGTTCGACTCACACTGCAGTTTGTAACCTTCTCTGAACACGGTGTTATACTGTCGATACAGCGAGTTGGCTTTTCGGAGGGTAAGGCTCTCGGCATGAAGTTTAGCCCTACACGAATAGGTAATGTTCTACATCGGCTTGCCGGCCTGCTTTAATATGCAAACCATGAGTTGAAGTGTCTATTCTCAATATGGTTCAGCGGATTTTCTCCCGGAATACCTGGTTTGACCTTCGGAGTCACAGGATAGGTGACGCTATTTACTTAGCTATGCGACTCTCAAAGATGTGTGTAACGTTCTGGGACAGTTTGCCTCCCGATCTTCTAATT
Organism: Lasioglossum baleicum; assembly: GCF_051020765.1. NCBI lineage: Eukaryota > Metazoa > Arthropoda > Insecta > Hymenoptera > Halictidae > Lasioglossum > Lasioglossum baleicum. The sequence continues at coordinate 9,695 of NW_027470310.1, forward strand.
CATATATGAAATTGTGGTGCCCGTCATTAAAAAGTACATAAATTTGTTTCGCTGCACGCGAAGATATACTCTCCATACAGCGTGTTTGGTTCTCAGAAGCTGCGGCCCTCCGTTGAATGTTATACACTGTCGCAAATAGTAACGTTCTACAACGTTTTGACACTATATCTTAATATGTATAGCCTGAAAAAGCACGTCTAATGTCATTACATTACGGAGGATTTACTACCGGTATACATGGTTTGACTCCAGCAATCACAGGATACGTGTAGCTATTAACATGCGCGTTAGAATGTCAAAGAGGGAAGTAACGATCTCGAAATGATTGACACTTGAATTTCTAAATAATACATGAAGTTAGGGTATCCGTCACTGAAATGAAGATTAATTTCCTCTGCTGAACAGCAAGTTATACTGTCGATAGAGCTGGTTAGTCTTTCGGAGGGTAAGGCCTGCTGTAAAACGTTTGACCATATAGGTAATGGTAGGTTCTCTAACGGCTTGAATGTTATACTTCCGATACAATGGACTAGTCTTTCGGAAGGTAAGTTCATCGGTAAATCGTTTGATTTTATATCATTTGGTAACGTTCTCAAACTCTTTGACGCTCTATTGCAATATTCAAACCGCGAATTATGGTGTGCATTGATAACGACACTTCTGCGGACGTTTTCCAGGAATACTTGGTTTGACACACCGAACCACAGGATGGGTGAAGCTATTGAGATAGCCGTTCGTCTCATGCAGATGGTGTTAACGTTCTCGGACGCTTTGAGTATCGGTGTTCTAATTCATGCATGAATTTAAGGTGACGTCACTATATTGTATAATAGTGTGTATCCCTAATCACGTGGCTACACTCTCGAAACGGCGAGATAGCTTCTCGGACGGTAAGGCATTCGGTAAAGACGTTTGACTTTATAGCAATTGTAATGTTATCACACGGTTTGACGCTCTAATTTAATATTCTCTGCGCGAATTTAGGTATCTGATGCCAATACTCTTCAGCGAGTTTAGCATCTGATTACCTGGTTTGACTTTCGGCATCACAGGATAGCTGAAGTTATTGACTTAGCCGTTCGAATCTCAAAGAAGGTGGTAGACTTCTCGAACGGTTTGAACCTAGATATTGTAATTCATACATGAAATAAGCCCTTAGAAACCGAAGATATGATCTCGAAACAGAGGGTTAGCTTCTCGGAAGCTAAGGCCTGCGCTATAATGTTTGACGCTATATCAATACGTAACGTCCTACAAAGGTTTGACTCCTGACTTTAATATTTATACCATGAAATAGGTTGCACGATACCAATGCTGTACAGCGGATTTACACCCCGAATTACTCCTTTGACATTTAGAATCACGGGATAGGTGAAGCTATTGACTTTGCCGTTCGTCTCCGACAGAAGTTGGTAACCCTCTCGAACGGTTCCACCATCGATCCTCTTATTCGTGCTTGAAGTTAATGTGCCCGTCACTAAAATCTCGGCCAATTTGTTTCCCTGGACGCGAAGTTATACTCTCAATACAGCTAGTTAGGTTCTCGGAGGGTAAGGTCTTCGGTAGTACGTTTGACAATACTAATTGGTAACTTTGGACATGGGTTACGCTCTGTACTTTTGCATTCCAACCGGAAATTAACGTGCCTATTGCCAATAGTATACGCAGATTGATTCCTGGAATACCGGGCTTTATTCTCGGAATCACAAGCATAGGTGAAGCTGTTGACGCACACCTTCGGCTGTCGAAGAAGCTGATAACGTTCTCGAACTGTTTGAGACTCGATCTTCTAATTCCTATATGAAATTAACAAGTCTTCACCAAAGTCTTTACTAATATGATTTTCTGACCACGAAGTAATATCAGCCATACAGCGAGTTATATTCTCGGAAGGTAAGGTATCCGTTAAAGAGTATAACGTTATACTAATTTCATGCATTCTCAAACGGTTTGACGCTCTACTTTAATATTCAAACCGAGAATTAATGCGCCTATCGCCAATACTCTTCAGCGGATTTACTCCAGGAAAACCTGCACTTACTCTGGAACACACAGGAAATGAGAAGCTATTGACTTAGTTGTCCGAATATCATAGAAGGGCGTAGCGGTCTCAAACGCTCTGACCCTCGACTTTCTAATTCATTCATGAAATTAAGGTTCCCGCCTCTGAAGTGAATAATAGTTTCTTCCTCTGGACACGATGTTACACTCTCGATACAGCTGGATAGTTTATCGGAGGGTAAGGTCATCGGTAAAACGTTCGACTTTATAGCAATTGGCATCGTTCTCAAATGTATTGATGCTGTACTTTAAATTTCAAACCGTGAACTACGGTTTCTATTGCCAATACTGTTCAGCGGACTCTCGTAATAACAAGTATAGACGAAGATATTGAATCAGCCGTTCGTCCGTCACAGAAGGTGGCAACGCTCACGAGCGGTTTGACCCTCGATCTTCTAATTCATACATGAAGTTAAGGAGCCAGTCACTGGAAATGAATGATTATTTCTTTGTCTGAACACTGGGTTACACCCTCTATGCAGCGGGATATGCTTTTGGTGTGTAAGCCCTTCAGTAAAACGTTTGATTTTATATCATCTGCTGGCTTTCTCAAACGGACTGATGCTCCACTTTAATATTCAAATCGTAAATTAAGGTGTCTATTGACAATGCTGCAGAGCGCACCTGCTTCCGGTATACCTGGTTTGACTATCGAAATAACAGGATCGGTGTAGATGCTGACTTAGCCGTTCGACTCTCAAAACAGGTGGTAACATTCTCGGACGACTTGACTCACGAGTATGATACCTATACATGAAAATGAGGCGTATGTCTGCTAACATCTCTATTTATATGTTTCCTTGAACATTAAGGAGGACACTCACTACAACGTGATAGGCTGCTCGGAAGGTAATGACTTCGGTAAAACGATTGACATTGTCCAAATTTGTAACGCTCTCAGAGGGTTTGACGCTACTTTAATATTCAATCCGAGAACTAAGCTGTCTATTGCCAAAACTGTTCATCCGACTTACACCTGGAATACCTGGTTTGAATATCGGAATCTCAGCATGGGATAAACTATCCACTTAGCCGTGCGTCTCTCACTGAAGGTGGCAACTTTCTCGAGCGATTTGACCATCGATCTTCTAATACGTACATGAAGATATGGTGCCCGGCACTGAAATGAATACCAATTTCGTTCTCTGAGCACGAAGTTATACTCTCGTAACGGCATGTTAGCGACACCAAAGGTAAGTCCAACTGTAAAAGGTTTGCCTTTATACCAATGTCTTACGTTCTACAACGGGTTGACGGTCTGCTTTAATATCCGTACCGTTAATTAAGGTTTCTCTTGCAAATACTCCTCAGCGTATTTACGTCCGGAATACCTTCTTTGACTCTCGGTATCGTAGGATAGGTGAAGCGAATAACTATGGCTTTCGATTCTCAACTAAGGTGGTAACGGTCTCGAACGGTTTGAACCTCGATATTCTAATTCATACACGAAGAGAACGTGCCCATCACCGAAATGCATACTATTTTCTATTTCTGTATTCGAAGTTATACTCTCGATGCAGCGGATGAGGTTCTCCGAAGGTAAGTCCATCGGCAAAACGTTTCACTCTATCCGCATATGTAACGATCGACAACGATTTAACTCTGTATGGTTAGTACTGACACCGTGAATTAAGGTCTATTGCCAATGATATTCAGCGCACTTACTCCCGGAATACCAGATTTGACTTGCGGAATCACAGGATAGGTGAATCTATTGACCTAGCATTTCGATTCTCATAGAGGGTGATGACGTTTTCGTTCGTTTGGACACCCGATTTTGCAATTCATACATGAAAATGAGGTGTGCGACTGGTATAATGTCTACCAATTTAATTTCGTGAACACTAAGCTAAACACTACCTGCGGCGGGTTAGGTTCTCGGAGGGTTAGGAATGCGTTAAAAATTTTAACAGCATACTAATGAGTAACGATCTACAACGGTTTGACTCTGTACTTTAACATTTATTCCTTGAATTAGGGTGTTTAATGCCTATGTTGTACAGGCTATTTATTCTCGGAATACCTGGTTTGACTGTCGGAATCAAAGGATAGGTAAAGCTATTGACCCAGATGTGCGACTCTCAAAGAAGGAGGTAACGTTCTCACACTGTCTGTCCTCGATATTTCTATATATGCATAAAAATAATGTGTCCGTCTGCTAAAATGTCTACTAATTTGAAAACGTGAAAAGTAAGGAACACAGCCTTTGCAGCGGGTTGCGTTCTCGGAAGAAAAGATATTGGGTAAAAGGATTGACTTTATACAAATAGATAATGTTCTCCGACGGTTGGGCTCTCAACCTCAATATTCATGTCGTGACTTAAGAAGTCTATTGCCATTCCACTACAGACAATTTACTATCGGAATACCTGGTCAGACCCTCGGAATCACAGTATAGGTGAAGCTATTGCCTTTACATTTCGGTTCTCGACGAACGTGGTAATTGTCCTAAACGGTTTGACTCTCGATTTTGCTGTTCAAGGGTGAAAATAAGCAACCGTCTGCTAAAATCTATATTAATTTCCACCACTGAACACCATGTTATACTCTCGTTCCAGTGCGATGGGCTTTCAGAGGGTAAGATCTTCCGCATAACAATTGACCTTACACCAATTTGTAATGTTATCAAGAGGATCTACCCTCTATTTTAATATTCAAACCGTGTATTAAAGTGTCTATTGCCCATACTGTTCAGCAGATTTGCTCGAGGATTACCTGGCTTGTCTCTCGGAATCGCAGGATCCGTGGATCCATTGACTTAGCCGTTCGATTCTCAAGGAAGCTCTAGTGTTAGCTGTTCGAATGCCAACGTCCGTGGTCACGTTGTCGAACGGTTTGACACTGGATATAAGAATCTATATAATGAATATTAGAATAAGGCAAGATATTAAGCTACCCGTCACGAAAAGGTATACTAATTTGCTTCTCTCAACAAGTAGTTACAATCTAAATACAGCGGGTCAGACTCTCGGAATATACTGCCTTCGTTAAAGTGTTTGACCCTATACCAAAGGTGACGTTCTATAACGGTTTGACGTTCCGCTTTAATATTCAAACCCTGAATCAAGGTGCTTATTGCCAATACTGTTCAGCGGATTTACTCCCGGAATACCTTGACTGACACTCGGAACTACAGGGTAGGTGAAGCTATTGACATAGCCGTTCTAATCTCAAAGGTGGTTGAATCGTTCTCGAACTGTGTGACCCTCGATCTTCTAATTCAAACATGAAACATAGGATTCCGTCACTGAAATGAATACTAATTTCGTTTTCCCAATACGGAGTTATACTCTGGATGAAGCGGATGTGGTTCGTGGACGGTAAGGCCTTCGGTAATACGTTTTACTTTATAACAATCGGTATCGTTCTCAAAAGGTGGTACGCAATATTTTAATATTCAAACTGTGAATTAAGGTGTTTATTGCCAATACAGTACTGTGGATTTAATCCCGGAATACCTGCTTTAACTGTTGGTATCACAGAATAAGTGAAGATATTCACTTAGCTGTAACGAATATCATAGAAGTTGGTAACGGTTTCGAATTTTTTTCTCTCGATCTTCTAATCCCTACGTGATGTTAACGGGCCTGTCAATGAAATGAATATTAATTTCCTTTTCTGAACACGAAGTTACACTATCGATGAAGCGGGTGATGTTCGCCGAAGGTAAGGACTTCTGTAAACCGTTTGAGTTTCCAGCAATAGGTAACGCTCTCGAAAGGTTTGACGCTCTACTTTAATATTTATACCGTGAATTAAGGTGTCCATTGCAACACTGACTGGCGGATTTACTCCTGGAATGCCCGGTTTGATTCACGGAATCGCAGGTTATGTCAAGTTATTGACTTAGCCGTTCGTCTCTCACAGAATGTGGTAATGTTCGCGAAAGGTGTGACCCTCGATCTTCTTATTCATACACGAAAATAAGGTGCCCTCCACCATAATGGATACTAATTTAATTTTTGAGCACGATGTTACATTCTGGATATAGCCGGTTAGGCTTTCGACGTGTAAGGTCTCCAGTAAAATGTTTGACTTTATACAAATAGGAAACGCACTCAAACAATTTAACGCTCTACTTTAATATTCACTCCGTGAATACAGGCGGCTATAGTCAATTCTGTACACCGCATTTGCACCCGAATACCTGACTTGTTTATCGGAATCGTAGGGTGGGAGAAGATATTGGCTCAGCCGTTCGACTCTCCAAGAAGGTGGTAACGTTCTTGAACGCTTTGACCCTCCACATTTTAATTCATACATGAATTTAAGGTGCCGTCACTAAATTGTATAATAATGTGTTTCCCTAAACACGTAGCAATACACTCGATACTGCGCGTTAAATTCCCGGACGGTAAGACAATCGGTAAAACGTCTGACATTATTGGAATTAATAATGTTCTTACACGGTATGACACTCTATTTGTATACTAACACCGACAACAAAAATATCTATTACAAATACCCTTCAGCGAATTTACTCTCGGATTACTCGGTGTGACTCTCGAGCCACAGGATCGGTGTAGCTATTGACATATCCGTTCGACACTCGAAGAAGTTGGTAACTTTATAGAACGGTTTCACCATTGTTCTCCTAATTCATTATAAAATTAAGTTCCCCGTTAATAAAATGTTTCCCAATCTTATCCTCTGAACCCGTACATATACTCTAAATGAAGCGGGTGACGTCCGCGCAAGCTATGGCCTTCGTCATAATATTTGACTTTATATAAATTTCTAACGATCGCAAACGGTTTGACGCTCTATTTTGATATACAAATCGTGAATTACGGTGACTAATGCCAAAACTATTCGGCGGACTTATGGCCGGTATACCTGCCTTTACTTTCGCAATCTCAGATTAGGTGAAGCTATGCACATGGACGTTCGCCTCTCAGAGATCGTGGTAACGTTCTCAAACGATTTGACAGTCGATGTTCTAATTCATTCATGAAACTAAGGCGCCCGACACTCAAATGAATACTAATTTGTTTTTCTGGGCACGAAGTAATACCCTCGATACAGCGGGATAGGTTTTCGGTCTGTAGGGTCTAGGGCATAACGTTCGACTTTATGCCAGTAGGAAACGTTCTCAAACGATTTGACGCTCCACTGTAATCTTCATACCGAGACTGGTCGTGTCAATTGGTAACACAGCACTGTATACTGACTTCCGGCATATTTGGCCTGACCCTCGGAACCGCATTGCAGTTGTAGTTGCAGTCTAAGCCGCTCGACTCTTAAACAAGGTGGTAACGTGCTCCGACGGATTGACCTTCTATCTTCCAATTCATACATGAAATACAGGGACCCGTTATTAAGATATGAACTAATTTCCATCTCGATACACGAAGTTATACTCACGATACGGCGGGTTAGCGTAGCGGAATGTACAGCCTTCAGTAAAACACTTCGCGTTATAGCCATCAGTAACGTTCTCACACGGTGTGACGCTATGTTTTAATATTCACACCGCGAATTATAATGACTATTGCAAAAACGCTTCAGCGTGCTTTCTCCCGGAATACGTGGTTTGACTCTCCGAATTACTGGATAGGTGAAGCCCTTGACTAAACCATTCGTCTCTCGCAGAAGGTGGAATCGATCTCGCACGGTTTGCCCTCAATATTCCTATATATGCATGAAAATAATGTGTCAGTCCGCTGAATTGTCTACTAATTTGATCACGTGAGAACTAAGGAACGCAATCGATTCAGCGATTCAGATTCTCGGAAGCTAATGCGTTCGGCAGAATGTTTGACACTATAGCTATAGGCAACGTTGCACAACTCTCGCCCACTGTACTTTAATATTCATACCGGGAAGTAGGGTATATGATGCCAATACTGTTCAGTCGATTCTTTCCGGAACACCTTGTTTGACTCTCGGAATCACAGGATAGATGAAGCTATTGACATAGACGTTCGACTCCCAAACAAGGGGGTAACGTTCTCAAACGGTTTGACTGTCGATTTTTGTATTCATATATGAAATTCAGATGCCCCGCACTAAAATGTTTACTAATTTGTATCTTTGGTCACGAAGTTACACTCGCGATAGAGCGAGCTACGTTGGCGGAAAGTAAGGTCTCCGGTAAAACGTTTTACGGTATACCAAATGGAAACGTACTCGAACGGATTGCCTCTACTTTAATATTCATACCGTGAACTATGGCGACTATTCCCTATACTGTTCAGCGAACTTACTCCCGCAATTACTCGTGTTGCTTTCGGAATCACAGGATACGTGAAGATATTGATTTAGCTATGCAACTCGCAAGAAAGGTGGTATCGTTGTTGAATGGTATTACTCACGATTTTCCTATTCATACCTGAAATTAAGGTCCTGGTCTCGAAAATGTAAAGTAATGTGGTTCTCTGAGCACAAAGATATACTCTCGATGCGGCGGATTTGCATCGCGGTAAGTAAGGCTTCCTGTATAAAGTTTGACTCCAAACCAATTGGTAAGGCACTACAAAGGTTTGGTGTTCTACCTTAATATCCATACCGTGAATTAAGGTGTTAATTGCCTATTCCCTTCAGTGGATTTACTTCGAATTACCAAGTTTGGCACTGGGAATCACAGGATAGATGGTGCTATTTACATAGCCCTTCGGCTCTCAATGAGTGAGGTATCATTCTCGAACTGCTTGATCCTCTATCTTCTAATTCATACATGAAGTTATGCTGCCCCTAGCTGAAAGGAAATCTTATTCCCTTCTCTGATCGCGAAGTTATACTATCGATACAGCTGGTTAGTTTTTCGGATGGTATGGTCTTCGGCAGAGCGTTTGACTTTATACCAATTGGTAACGATCTCAAAAGGTTTGACGCTCTACTGTAATCTTGAAATCGTGAAATAAGGTGACCGTAGTCAATACTGTTCAGCATATTTTCTCCCGGAATACCTGGTATAACTCTCGGAATCGCAGGATAGGTGAAGCTACTGAGTTAGCCGCACGAATCTCATCGTACGTGGCAAAGCTCTGGTACGGCTTGACCCCCGATGTTTCAGCTCGTACAAGAAATTATGGTGTCCGTCCCTAAAATGTATACCATTTTGTTTCTCTTTATACTAAGTTATACTCTCGATACAGCAGGTGAGATTCTCGGAAGGAAAGGCTTTGCGTAAAACGTTTGACTTCGTACAAATTGGTAACGCTCTCAGACCGCTTGAAGCTGTACATTAATACTCAAACCGGGAATTGAGTTCTCAATTGCCATTACTATTCGGCGGAGTTACTCCTGCAATACCTGGTTTGACTTTCGGAATCACACGATAGGTAAAGCCATTGACTTAGGCTATCGTCTCGCACAGAAGGTGGAAACGCTCTTGACCGGCATCACACTCAATCTTCTAATTCATGCATGAGGTGAAGGTGCTCGTCAGCATATGTATACTAGTTCGTAGGTCTGAACACGTTGTTATACTTCCGATACAACGAATTACTTGTTCGGAGCGAAAGGCATTCTGTAAGTAGTTTGACCATGCGCATATAGTTAATGTCCTACCACGTATTTTTGGCCTGCTTTAATAATCAAACCGTGAATGAAAGTGTTATTACCAATACGGTTCAGCAGATTTACACCCGGAATACCTGGTTTTATTCTCGGAATCGCCGGATGGGAGAAGGTATTGACCTAGTCATTCGTGTCTCAGAGAAGCTGGTAACCTTCTCCAAAGGTTTGACCCTCGACCTTCTTATGCGTAATGAAATTATCGTCCCTGTCACTAAAATGTTTACTAATGTGTTTCCCAAAAACATGTAGCAATACTCTCGATACAGCGGGTTAGCTTCTCGGACGGTGAGATATTCAGCATATCGTTTGACTTTATAGGAATTAGTTACTTTCCAACGCGGTGTAACGCACTACTTCGGTATTCATTCCGCCAGTTTAGTTACCTATTGCCAATACTCTTCAGCGCATATACGCTCGGATTATCTGGTTAGACTTTCGGAATATAGGATAGGTGGTGAAAGAGAGTGTTATCATTCTCGAACGGTATGGCGCGAAATCGTCTAATTCATACATGGATTTAAGTTGCCCGCCACTAAAATGTGTACACATTTGCTTCCCTGAACGGGATATTATTGCCACGATACCGCACCTCATTTCTCGGAAGGTAAGTTATGCGTAGAAGAGTATGATTTTATACCTATTAGTAACTATCTCTGATGATTCGACACTCTAATTTAGTATACAGTCAGTGAATTACGGTGTCTATTGCCAAATACTGTTCAGCGGATTATCTCTCGGAATACCTCGTTTGACTATCGAAATCGTAGAATATGTGAAACTATTGCCATAGTCGTTCGACCTTCAAAGATGGTGGTAACGATCTCACACTCGACCTTCTGTTTTATACATGAAATTAATGTGACCGTCACTAAAATGTAGGCTATTTCGTTCCTTTGAACACGCTGCAATAGTCTCAATACAGCGGGCTCGGTTTCGGAGGGTAAAGACTTCGGTGAATCATTCGACCCTTTACCAATACCTAACTTGCTACAACGGTTTGACTGTCTGCTTAAGTATTCAGACCGTGAATTAATGTGTCTATTGCCAATACTGCTCAGCGGATTTACTCCAGGAACACATGGTTTGAGTCGCGGATTCGCACGATAGGTGAAACTACTGATTTAGCCATTCCTTTCTCACAGATGGTGGTACGTTCTCGATCTGTGTGACCCTCGATATTGATACTCGAACATGCTATTGAGGCGACCGTCACTACTACATACACAAATTTGTTTCTCTGAACATGTAGTTATACTCTCGATGCAGCTGGTTAGGTTCTCGGATAATAAGGATCTAGGTATATAGTTTGACCCTATACCATTTGCTAACCCTCTGCAACGGTTTGACTCCGCAAATTGCCAATACTATTGCCAATACTGGTCAGCGGATTTACTCCCGGTGGACCTGGTTTGTCTCTCGGAATCACAAGATGTGTGAAGCTATCGACTTAGCATTTCGACACCCAAAGATGGTGGTAACGTTCCCAAACGGATTGACCCTCAATCGTCTAATTCATACATGAAATTAATGCGCCCGTCACTGAAATGCATACTAATTTGCTTCCCTGAACACGAAAATATAGTCTCGAAACAGCGAGTTAGCTTCTCGGATACTAAGGCCTTCGGTAAAATGATCGACAATACAGCAATAGGGAACGATCTACAACGTTTTCGCTCTTATATTCGAGCCGTAAATTAATGTATCTATTGCAAATACTGTTCTGCGGATTTACTCCCGGAATACCAGGTATAACTCTCCGAATCACAGTATAGGTGAAGCAATTGACATTGCCTTTCGAATCCCAAATAGGGTGGTAACGATCTCGAACTTTTTGGACACTCTATCTTCTTATTCAAACCTGAAATTAGGGTGCACGACACTAGGATGCGTAGTAGTTTGTTTCCCTGAACACGTAGTCATACTCTCCATATAGCGGGTGAGGTTCGCGGAAAGTAATGCCCCTGGTATAAAGTTTGATTCTCTACCAATTGGTAACCTTCTACAACGGTTTGACTCTGTTCATTGCCAATGCTATTGCTAATACCGTTTTGCAGACTTACTCCCGCAAATCCTCATTCAAATCTCGGAATCGCTGGATAGGTGTAGCTTCTGACTTGGCCTTTCGACTCTCGATGAAGGTAGTAACTTTCTCGGATGGTTTTACTCTGGCTATTTCCACTGATACATGATACTACATTGTCCGCTGGCTAAAATGTCAGATAATTTTTTTCCCTAATCAAGGAGTTATACTCTTGATACAGCGGGTTAGGTTCTCGGAGGTAAACGCTTTCTGTATAAATTTTCAATCTGCACAAATGGGTATTTGTCCACAGCGGCTAGACGCTCTACTTTGATATACAAACTGTGAATTAGGGTATCCATTGCAAATGCTGCTCAGCGGATGTACTCCTGCGATACCAGGTATTGCTCTCGGAATCGCAGAATAGGTGAAGCTAATAACTGGGGCATTTGATTCTCAACTACGGTAATTACGGAAATTAAGGTGCCCGTCGCTAAAATGTAAATTAGTTTGCTATTTTGTACACGATGTTATACTCCAGATACAACGGTTTAGGCTTTCGGCTGGTGATGCCAACAGTAAGGCGATTGACTATATACCAATTGGTACATATCTCAACATTACTGACGCTCTACTTCAATCTCAAACTGTGAAATAATGTGTGTATTGCGTGTGCTGCACAGTGCATTTAATTCCGTAATACCAGGTTTGACTCTAGGAATCTCAGAACAGATGACTAGTCCTAGGATCTAGCCGTTCGACTCTCAAAGAGGGTGGTAACGTTCTCGTGCGGATTGACAATTGATCTTCTAATTCATACATGATGTTATGGTGCCCGGCACTGAAATGCATACTTATTTCGTCCTCTGAACACGAACTAATATCCACCATGACGGCGCTGAGCTTCGCGGAAGGTAATGCCTCCGGTAAAACGTTTGAGTTTATAAAAATTGGTAACGTTCGCAAACGGTTTGGCGCTCTATTTTAATAATCAAGCTGTGAATTAAGGTGTCTATTGCCAAAGCTCTTCAGCATACATACTCCTGGAATAGCTGGGTTGCCTCTCCGAACCACTGTATAGGTGCAGCTATTGACTTATCCGTTTGACTCTCAAAGAGGGTGGTAACATCCTCAAACAGTTTGACGCTCCATTTTAATTTTCAAACCGTGTATGAAGGTGTCTAGAACCAATACTCGTTAGCAGAACTAGTACAGGAATATATGGTTTCCCTCTCGGAATGGCAGCATAGGTGAAGCAATTCTGTTAGCCGTTCGTCGCTCCCATCAGGTGGTAACCTTCTCGAACACTATGGCCCTCGATATTGATATATGCACACAAACATATCGTTCTCGCCCATTAAAATATCTACTAACTTGTTTCCGTGCTCATTAAGCAGGACACGCGCTACAGGGGGTTCGGTTCGCGGAAGTTATGGCGTTCGGTAAAAGGTATGGCATTACGCGCATTGGTAATGTTCTTCGTCGACTTGACTGTCTACATTAATATTCAAAGCGTGAATTAAGGTTTCTATTGTCAATAGTTCTCAGCGCATTTACTCTCGGAATACCTGGTTTGTCTATCAGAAGAACTGGATAGCTGAATCTTTTGACTTAGCCGTTCTACTCTCGAAGAAGTTGGGATCGTTCTCGAACGGTTTGACTCTTGATTATTTTATTTACAAATGAAAATAATGTGTCCGTCTGCTAAAATGTCTACTAGTTTGTTTCCGTGAGCACAAAGCATGACAATCGCTACAGCGGATAGGTTCTGGGAAGGCAATGTATTCGGTAAAAGCATTAACTCTATAACAATTGGCACTGTTTTTCTACGGATTAACCTTCTACTGTAATATTCATACCGCGAATGATGGTCTACTATTTCCAAAACTGTTCAGCTGATTTACACCCAGAATACCTGGGTTGACTTTCGGAATCGCATGATACGCGAAACTCCTGATCTAGCGCATAGTCTCTCACAGAAGGTGGCAACGTTCTCAAACGGTTTGACCCTCGATCTTCTAATTCATACTTTATTTTAAGGTGACGTCAATAAATTGGGTACTAATGTGTTTCCCTAAAGACGTAGCTATGCTATCGATACGGCGGGTTGCCTACTCGGGCGGTAACGCATTCCGTAAAACGTTTGATTTTATAGATATCCGTAACGTTATCGCACGGTGTAGCGACGTAGTTTAATATTCATACCGTGAAGTATGGTGTGTATTGGCAATACTGATCAGCAGATTGACTGCCAGAATACCAGATTTGACTATCGGAATCACAAGATAGGTATAGCTATAGACTCAGGCTTTCAACTCCCAAGGAAGGTGGGAACGTCCTCTATCGGTTTGACTCCCCCCTGTTATTCTATTCATACATGGAAATAAGGTGTCTGTATGCTAATATGACTACTAATTTGTTTCCGTGGGCGCGAAGCATGACGCACGCTACAGCGAGATATGTACTATGAAGGTAATGTATTCGGTAAAAAGAAGCACTCCATACAAATTAGTAACGATCTCAAACTGTGCGACGCTATATTTTAATATTGAAATCGTGATTTAAAGCGTCTATTGCCAATACTAATCTGGTGATATACTCTCAGAATACCTGGTTATACTCATGCTAACACTGGTTAGATGAAGTTATATCGAGTTCCTGTAGTTGTACACGGCAGCTCGATGCGGAATTACTGCATGGTTTCAGTTAATTCCATATCTTTGATTGTGTACCATATGCATTCTGCCCCAGTTTTCTATTTATTTATAGATATTGCAATTTACTTTTGTTATATTTTTGTCCTTGCTCGAAATTTTCAATTTTTATATAAAATAAAATTGTATTTCTTAATAAAAGTGCCTCTGAAATTATTTGAGTGTACGTTTATGACATTATCTTGTTAAAAATATTGTTATTTCATATGATTGTCTGTATATGTACCTACGCTGTCGGAGCGACACGGCTGGAGTGATCCTGTATTTGCGTTCGGTAGATCGGAGCGAAACTGGGGTATGATCTACGTTAACTTCTTTTACATTGATATTGTACCGTATGCACCTTTCGCAGTTTTCTATTTATTTCTTCTTACTGTAACACACTGTTTTGATATTTTCAATTTCTTTCCGGAATTTTCAATTTCCAGTATAAAAATAGTATTTCTCGATAAAAGTGTCTTTGGTTCTATATGAGTGTACGTTTATGATATTATGTTGTTAAATTTAATGTCATTTAATGATTGTCTCTACACACACGTACGCTACCATGCGCGACACGACTGGAGTGGTCTTGTAGTTTCTTTCTGTAGATCGGGGCAGCACTACTCGATGGTCTTCGTTAATTTATTTAACCCTGATTTTGTGCAGTATACATTTTTCCCAGTTTTCCATTCACTTATGCATTCTGTAACTTACTGATGTGATTTTTTCGATTTTTTTTCGGAATTTTCAATTTTAATTTTATGAAATTGTATTTCTTAGTAATAGTGTCTTTGGAATTAGTTGAGTATTCGTTTATGACAATATTCTGTTAAGCTTATTGTTATTTTATATGATGGTCTCTATACGAACCTACGGTATCAGTGTAACACGACTGGCGATGGCTTGTAGTTGCGTACGGCAGAGCAAAGCAGCAGTACTGTGTGATCTTCGCTAATTTCTCTAACCTAGATATTGTACCGCATGCATTTTTTCCAATTTGCATTTATTTATATATGCTGTCATTTACTGTTACAATATTTTCGATTTTCTTCGATATTTTCAATTTTTCGTTGAAAAAATTGTGTTTGGTAGTAAAATTATCTTTCGAATTTGTTGTATCTACATTCATGACATTATTATGTTGACCTTATACGTATTTAATATGTCTGTCTGTATACGTTCCGACGCTGCCGGAACGACACTAATGGCGATGTCCTGTATTTGCGTACGACGGGTCGAAGCGGCACTACTGGAGGGTCGTAGTTAATTTCGTTAAACTTAATTTTGTATGGTATGCATTTAATCCCTGTCATCCATTTATTTAATCATACTGTAATTTACTGCTTTCATACCTTCGATTTTTTTTTTTCAAATTGTGAATTTTCAATTTTGAGAATTGTGTTCCTTAATAATATGTGGGTTTGTTGAGTGTACGTTTATGAATATATCATTTTAATCCTATTCTTACTTCATATGACTGTCTGCGTGCGTACCTACGTTTCATGCACGAGACGGCTGGAGTGGTCCTGTAGTTGCGTTCTGTATTTCGGAGCGTCACTACTGTATGGTCTCCATTAATTTCTTTAGCCTTGATTTTGTACTGTATGCACTTTTTTCTAGTTATTCATTTATTTATAGATACTGTATGGTACTGTTATTATATTTCCGATTTTTTTTTTAAATTATCAATTTCTAGTTTATAATATTGTATTCCCTAGTAAAAGTATCTTTGGAATTATGTGAGTATGTGATGATGACATTATTCTGTTAAACTTATTGTTATTTCATATGATTGTCTGTATACGTAACTACGCTTCCGATACTACGCGGTAGGAGTTATTTTGTATTTGCGTTCAACAGATCGGAGCGACTCTACTAGATCGTCCTCGTTAATTTCATATCCAGGACTTTGTGCCGTATGCATTTTATCGTAGCCATCCATTTATTAACACATACTGCAATTTACTTTCACGATATTTTCGATTTGTTTCATAACTTCCAGTCTTTCAGTTCAAAGACTGTGTTTTTTAGGAAAAGTGTCTTACGGAATTATTTGAGTTTATATTTATTACAATATTCTGTTATGTTCTTTGTCATTTTATATAATTGTCACTATACGTACCTACGGCGCCGGAGCGACACATCTGAAGCGGACCTGTAAGTGCGTTGGGACGACAGGAGCGACACTACTGTATGGTCTTGGTCGATTTCACTAACCTTGATATTGTACTGTATGCATTTATCAGCAGTGTACTATTTATTTGTACATACTGCAATTTACTGGTATGATGTTGTCGACTTTATTTAAAAGATCTATTCTATAATTTCAGGAATTGTATTTCTTTAAGAGGAAGCGTCTATGGAATTAGTTGAGTATACGTTTATGACATTATTTTGTTAAAATTAATTTGATGTTATATGATTGTCTGTATGGGTACCTACGCATCCGTAGCGATACGCCGGAGTGGTTTTGCAGAGCTTATGGAAGATCGGCGGGGTATACCGGAAGGTCCTCGTTAATTTGTTTAAATTTTATTTTGTACCGTTGTCATTTTTCTCCAGTTTTCTATGTATTTGTACATACTGTAATTTCCGGTTATGATCATTCCCATTTTTTCCAAAACTTCCAACTTCTTGGTTAAATTATTGTATTTTTTAGATCATGTGCCATCGAATTAGTAGAGTGAACGTTTGTAAAAATATTTTGTTAAATTCTTTGTTATTTTATACAATTGTCTGTATGCGTATCATCGCTTCCGGAGCGACGCGGTTGGAGTGATTATGTAGTAACGTCCGTTAGATAGGACCGAGAGTATTGTATGGTCATTGTTAATTTCTTTAACCTTGTATTGTACCGTATGCATATTTTCCCCTGTTTTCTAATTATCTGCACGAACTGTAAATAACTATTATGATATATTAGATTTTTTTTCGAAATATACAGTTCATAGCTTTAAAGATTGTATTTCCTAGTAAAAATGTCTTCTGAATGAGTTCTGAATTATATTGCTATTGTTGTGGTTATATTATATCGCTGTCTGCATACGTATCTACGCTTGTGTAGAGACACGACTGGAATGGCCTCGTAGGTGCGTATGGTAGATGGGAGCGACGCTATTGTATGATATTCATTAATTGCCTTCACCTTGATGTGTTACCGTATGCATTCTTTGGCAATTTTCTATTTATTTATACCCACGGTAATTTACTGTTTTCATAATTTCGATGTCTTTCAGAATTTTGAATTTTTAGGCCGAAAAATTGTATTTCTTCGTAAGAGTGCCTCGGAATTAGTTGAGTTTACGAATATGACAAAATTTCATTATGCTTAACGTTATTTTATATGCTTGTTTGTAGCAGTACGTACGCTGTCAGAGCTACACGACTGGCGAGGTCGTGTAGATGCCTACGGCAAACGGAGCGACAATACTGGATGGTCTTCGTTGACTTCCTTAACCACGATTTTGAAACGGAAGCTGTTTTTTCCATTTGTTTTTTTAAACATTGTGTAATTTACTGTTATGATATTTTCGACTCTTTTTCATAATTTTCAATTATTATTATATGAAACTGTATTGCTTCGTAAAAGTGTCATTGGAAATAGTTCTGTGTACGATTATGACAATATTTTGTTGAATTTTTGTTATTATTTATGATTGCCTCTATATGTACCTACGCTGCCGGAGCGACACTACCGGAGTCATCTTGTTGTTGCGATCGGCAGATCGGAGCGGCATTCTGTATGGTCCTCGTTAATTTCTTTAACCTTCATGTCGTACTTTATGCACTCATTCTCAGTTTTGTGTTTACATATGCATACTTTAACTTACAATTATGATATTTTCGATATTTTATTGAATTTCAAAATTCAAATTTATTAGAAACAGTGTCTCAAATTAGTTCATTGTACGTTTAATACAATACCATGTTAAATTTGTTTTCATTTTAAATGATTGTCTGTATTCGTACGTACGCTGCCGGTGCGACACGACTGTGGGTGCCCTGTAGTTGCGAAGACAGGTCGGAATCGACAATAGCGTATGGCCTTTGTTTATTTCTTTAACATTTCCAATGTACCGTAAGCATTGTTTGGCTGACATCCATTTATTTCCACAAACTGCAATTTAATTTTATGATATTATCCATTTGTTTCAAACTTCCAGTCTTTAATTTCAAAATCTGTATTTTTCAAGAGAAGTGTCTTTGGAAATAGTTGAGTTTACATTTATGACAATATTGATTTATACATCTTCTTATTCTATATGATTGTTTGCATGCGTACCTCGCTTCCAGCGCTACACGAGTGCAGTTGTCTTGTCGATGCGATCGGTATATCGGATCGACACTACTCTATGAGCTTCGTTAATTTCTTTAACCATAATAGTGTACCGTATGTATCTATTCACAGTCTTCCATTTATTTATACATGCTGTATATTACGGTTATGCTATTTTCGATTATTTCATAATTTCCAATTTTTAAATTAAAAATTTGTACTTCTTAGTGAAAGTGCCTATTCAATTGGGTAAGTCTACATTTATGCAAATATTTTGATTAATTATCTGTTGTATAATGTGATAGTCTGAATAGAAACCTACGCTTCTGCAGCAATACGAATGGAGTGGCCTTGTAGTTAGCGTTCGGTAGGTCGGAGTTACTCGACTGTATGATCAATGTTAATTTCAATACACTCAATATAGTACCGTAACCATTAGTTCGCAGTTTCATGTCTATTTCTATGAATTTTCCCTCAATTTTTGCTTTATTTATACATTCTCAAACTTACTGTTGTAATATTTTCGATTTTCTTCCAAATTTTAAATTTTTATTAGAAGAAATTCTATTTCTTAATAAAGGAGTCTTTATAATTACTTGAGTATACGCTTATGTCATTTATTTGTTAAATATTGCTATTATATATGACTGTCTGCATGCGAACTTACGCACCCGGACCAACACCACTGGCGAGGACATGCTTTTACGAACGCCAGATCGAAGCGGCTCTACTGGATGGTCTTTGTTTATTTCTTTATCCATATGATTATGCCGTCTGCACTCTTTTGCAATTTTCATTTGCATTTTACTGTTATGATTTTTTCTATTCTTTCCTAAATTCATAAATTTATGTACAAGGATATGTATTCCCTAGTATACGCGCCTTCTGAATTTGTTGAGTGTACGATAATGACAATATGATGTTAAACGTCTTGTTATTTTGTACGAATATCTGTATACATGCCTATGCTGCCGGAGCGACACGACTGGTGTCGTTGTTTAGTTTCCTTCGGTAGAACGGAACGACACTACTAGATGGTCTTCGTTAATTTCTTTAAACATAATGTTGTACCGTATGCATTCCATCGCAGTATTCTATTTATTTATTTATACTGTGCTTTACTCTTGTTATGTCTTCGATTTTCGTCGACACTTCCAATTTTTATTTTATAGGATTGAATTCCTTAGAGAAAGTGGCTTTGGAATTATTTCAGTGTACGTTTATGATATTCCTTTGTTAAACATACTGTTATTTTATTTTATATTCATTGTCTGTAAACGTGCCAACGCTTGCTCAGCGACACGGCTGGAGTGGTCTTGTAGTTGCGTACGGCATATCAGAGCGGCATACTGTATGGTCCTCGATAATTACTATAACCATAATATTGTATAGTGTGCATTCTTTCGCAGCTTTCCATTTACTGATACATAATGTAATTTAATGCTATGATATTTTCGATTTTTTTGAAAATTTTCAAGTTTTGGTTTAATAAACTGTATTTATTAGGAAGGAGCTTTTGGAATTAGTTGAATGTACATTTACGTCACTATTTTGTTAATCTTATTGCCATTTTATATGACTGACTATATACGTAACAACGATTCCTGAGCCACGCGACTCTAGTGATCTTGTCGTTGCGTTCGGTGCATCGAAGCCACACCGTTGTGTGGCCTTTTTTAATAATTTTAACCTTAATATTGGGCCGTATGCATTCTCTCTTAATCATTATATTTACTTTCGTACACTGTTATTTACTTGTTATGGCATGTTCGATTTCGACAAAGTTATAAATTTTTAGTTTAAGGGATTGTAATTCTTTGTAAATGTGTCGTCGGTATTACATGAGTATACGTTTGTGACATTATTTTGTTAAACTTATTGTTATTTTATATGCATTTCTCTATACCCACCTACACTTCCGGAGCGACATGATGGGATTTGTCTGCCAGTTGCTATCGGCATATCGGAGCGGCACTACTGGATGGTGTTTGTTAATTTCCTTAATATTGATATTGTACGGTATGCCATATTCCCCAGTTTTTTATTTTTATTTTTTTTATACATACTGTAATCTACGGTTAAGATGTATTGGATTTTTCTCAAAATTTATAATTTTTATGATAAAAAATTGTACTCCATAGGAAGATTGCCTTTGAGTTAGTAGTGTGTACGTTTTTGTCAATATTTTGTTAAATTCCTGGTCAGTTTGTATGATTCATAGTATGCGTACATACATCGACGGAGCAACACGGCTAGGAAGGTCTGGCTGCAGCGTTCGGCATATAGGTGCGACACTTTGCTGATTTCATTAACCTTGATATTGTACGGTTCACATTTTTTCGCAGTTTTCTATTTATTTCGACTTACCGCTATTTACTGTTTTGATATCTTCGATTTCTGCCAAAATTCCAATTTATAATTTCAAAAATTGTATTTCTTTGTAAAAGTGTATCTGGAAATAGTTGAGTGTACTTTTATGACAATATTTTGTTATACATATTGTTATTTGATACGGTTGTCTGAATATGTTCCTACGCTTCCTGCTCGACAGGGCAGGAATTATACTGTAGTTGAGTTCGGTAAATCGGAGTGAAACTAGGGTATGATCTACGTTCATTTCTTTAACCTTGATATTGTACCGTAAGCATTCTTTCGCAGTTTTCCATTTATTTATGCACACTGTTATTTACTGATATCATATTTTCGATTCTTTCAAAATTTAAAATTTCTTGCTTGAAAAATGGTATTTTGTAGTATAGGTGCCTTGGGCATTACTTGAGTCTACATTTATGACATTATTATGCTGATCTTACTGCAATTTAATATGATTGGCTGTATACGTACCTACGCTGCCATTCGCGACACGATTGGAGTTAGCCTTGTAGTTGCTTTCTGTAGATCGAAGCATTACCACTGGATGGTCTTCGGTAATTTCTCTAACCATGCTATAGTACCATATGCATTTTGTCTCAATCATCCATTTATTTATACATGCTGTAATCTACTGATGTGGAATTTTCAATTTTTTCAAATTTTCTAATTTTTAGTTTCAAAAATTGTATTTTTTAGGAAAAGGGTCTTTGGAATTAATTGAGTGTACGTTTACGAAATTATATTTTAAAACGTACTGTTATTTTATGCGAGAGTCTGTATACGTACCTACGCTTCCGGAACGACGCGCTTGGCGGGGCCTTGTAGTTGCGTACGGCATAACCAAGCGGCACTACTTCATGGTCTGCGTTAATTTCTTAAACCTACATTCTGTACCACATGCATTTTTCCTAGTCCTCCATTTATTTATATAAACTGCAATATAGTAATGTCATATTTTCGATTTTCTTTTTCAAATTTCAAATTTTTAGTCAAAAGACTGTATTGCTTATTAGAAGTGCCTTTGGAATAAATTAGGTGTACGTTTGAAACAATATTTTGTTAAATTCTATGTTATTTTGAATGATTAATGACATACGCTCAAACAATGCTGGAGAGACACCACTGGCGAAGTCTTGTAGTTTCGTGCGACATATCGGTAGGGAGTACTGGATAGTCTTTGTTAACTCCTTTATCCTTAATATTGTACCGTATGCATTCTTACGCAGCTTTTTTTATTTTAACATGCTGTAATTTACGGTTATGATATTTTCGATTTTTTTTAGAATTTCGTAATCTTTGTTTAAAAAATTGAATTTCATAATAAAGGTGTCTTTGGAGTTATTTGTGTTCACGTTTATGACAATATATTAAGTTCTTGGGTATTTTATAAGATTGCATCTATACGCATGTGTTTTTTCGGCCCGGCACGGCTGCTGTGGTCTTGTAGTAGCGTTCATTAGATCGGTGCGTCACTGCCGTATGGTCTTTGTATATATTTTTAACCTTAATATTGTACAATATTAATTCTTTCGTAGTCATGTATTAAATTTCATTTGCTGTAATTCACTGCTATGGTATGTTCGATAAGTTATAATTATAAATTTTTGTTTAGGGATTTGTAATTCTTAGTAAACGTGTCTCTGGAAATAGTTGAGTGTACATATATGACAAGTATCTGTCAAGCATGTTGACACAGTATATGATTGTCTCCATATGTACCTTCGCTGGCGGCACGACACGATTGGAGTCGTCTTGTAGTTGCGTTTCGACACTATTTAATCGTCGTCGGAAATTTCTATTGCCTTGATATTGTACCGTATGCGCCTTTTCCCAGTTTTCCATTTATTTATACGTACTGTAATTTAATATTATGATGTTTTCGATACATTTCAAAATTGTCACATTTTATTATGAAAAATTTTATTCCTTTGTAAAAGTTCCTTTTGAATTAGTTGAGCTTACGTTTATTACAGTATATTGTCAAGCTTGTTGTTATTTTATACTATTGCCTGTATTCGTACCAACCCAGCCGGAGCCAGACGACTGTCGAGGTCTTGTAGTTGTAGACGGCAGCTCGAAGAGGCATTACTGTATGGTTTCAGTTAATTCCTTAACCTTGATTTTGTACCATATGCATTCTGTCACAGTTTTCTATTTATTTATAGATACTGTAATTTACTGACTTGATATTTTCGTTCTTCTTGGAAATATTCAATTTTTATGTAAGGAAATTGTATTTATCAGTGAAAGTGTTATTGGAATTAGTCGAGTGTACGTTTGTGCCAATATTATGATGAAACTTATTTTTATTTTACATAATTGTCTTTACACGTACATACGCCTCCGGAGCGACACGCCTGTCATGTTCTTGCAGTTGCGTTCGACATATCGGACCGACACTACGGTATTATCATCGTTAATTTCTCTGACCTTCATATTATGCCGCATGCATTCTTTCGATATTCAAACTTTATTTCTACATTCTGTGATCTACTGTTATGATAATTCCGATTTTATTCAAAACCTCCAATTTTTTGTATCACAAATTGTATTTTTCGGAAAAGTGAAAATATCATATCAGTAACTTACAGTATGTACAAATAAATGAAAAACTGGGAAAAAATTCTTACTGTACAATATCAAGGTTAAAAACATTATCGAAGACCATCCAGTAGCGTTGCTCCGTTCTGTTGTACGCAACTGCAAAACCTCGCCAGTTGCGTCGCGCAAACGGCGTTGGTACGCATATAAACAATCATATAATGTAACAACAAGCTTGACAGAAAATTTTCATATATGTACACTCACCTATTTTCAAAAACACGTATAAGAAGAACTACAAATCTCTAATCAAAAATTTATAATTATGACAAATAGAAAATGCCATAACACTGAATTACAGCATATGAAATTTAATACAAGACTATGCAAGAAATAATATTGTAAAGCATTAAGGTTAAAAATATATATAAAGACCATACAGCAGCGATGCACCGATCTAATAAACGCTACAACAAGGCCACAGCAGCCGTGCCGCTCCGGAAAAGCAGATACGTATAGAAGCAATCGTATAAGATACCCAAGGACTTAACAAAATATTGTCATAAACGTACACACAACTAACTCCAAAGACACTTTTACTAAGAAATATAATTTATTATAATAAAGATGGATAATATCGAAGAAAATAGAAAATTTTAAAGCAGTAATTTACAGTACGTATAAATAAATTGAGAACGTGAGGGAAAATGTATTGGGATCAGAATCATTGTTACACGAAAAAGCAAAGACCACCCAGTATGCCGCACCGATCTGCCGTTCGCGACAACAAGACCACGCTAGTCGTGCTGCTTCGGCTGCGTTGGCACCTATACGGCTAATAGTGTAAAACAACGATAGGTTCAGAAAAATATCTCGTCAAACGTGCACTCAACAAATTCCATAAACTCTTTTTCTAAGAGACACAGTTTTTGAAATTAAAGACGAGAAGTTATGAAACAAATCGAAAATATCCTAAATGTAAATTGCAGTATGCCGAAATAAATAGAATCCAGCCTACCAATGCTTACGGTACATTGGTAAGGATAAAGAATATACAAGGTCCATTCGCTACTGTCGCTTCCGATCCGCCTACGCAACTACAAAGCATCCACATTCACGTCGCACCGGCAGCGTAGGTACGTGTACAGGCAATCAAATAATACAGGCATCAAATTGACCTCCACAATATCATAAACGCACCCCCAGCAAATTCCAAAGACACGTTTACTATGAAATACAATTATATATACTGAAACTTGACTATTTTGAAAAAATTGAATATATAACAGTTAATTATAGTATGTAGAAGTAAATCGAGAACTGCGAATGAATCCTTACGGTATAATATTAAGGATAAGGAAACTAACAATGTACATAGGGTATTGTCGCTCCGCTCTACCGAACGCAACTACCAGACAACGCCAGTCGTGTCACTCCGGAAACGTAAGTACATAGGCAGAATAACATTTAAATAACAACAAATTTATCGAAATATTTTCAGAAACGTGCACTCGACTGTTTCCAAGGACACTAATCCTATAAAATACAATTTTTGGTGTTAGAAATTTGAAATTTAGAAAAGAATGGAAAATATTATAACAGTAAATTTCAGTATGTCGAAATAAATAGGAAACAGCGAAAGATTGCATACGGTACAATATCAAGCCTAAAGATGTTAACCAATTCCGTATAGTAGTCTCGCGCCTATCCACCGTACGTAACTACTTGCTCGCTCCAGGCGTGTCGCTCTGGAAGCGTAGGTACGTAAACAGACAATCTTGTAAAATATCAATAAGTTTAACAAAATAATGCCATAAACGTGCGCTGAACTAGTTCCACAGACTCTTGTATGCAGAAATGCAATTTTTTCAACTAACAATAGACAACTTCGAAAAAAATTATAATCACCATAGCAGTAAATTTCAGTGTTTGTATATAAATATAAAAATGAAAAAGAATTGCTTGCGATTCAAAATCATGTCTTAAGAAACTAATGGAGACCACACAGTAGTGTTGCTCGATCTGCCGTACCATAATTCACTATTCGAATATTAAAGCAGCAGGTAAAGCCATTGTAGAACGTGACCCATTCGTATATAGTCCAACATTATGCCGCAGGCCATTCCTTCCGAGAAGCAAGCCCGCTATAGTGAGGGTATTTCTTCGTGTTCCGAGATGCAAATTAGTAGACATTTTAGCGATGGGAACCTTAATTTCGTGTATGGATTAGAAGATTGGGACACAGACTGATCATGAACATTACCGCCTCCTTTGAGATTCGAACGGCCAAGTGAATAAACATCACTTATCCGTGATTCCGAGAGTCAACCTAGGAAAACCGAGAAGTAAGTCCTCTAAACACAATTGGGAGTAGACACCTTATTTCGCAGTTTCAATATTAATATAAAGCGTCAAACTGTTTGAGAACATTACCAATTGGTATAATGTCAAACGTTCTAGCGACGACCTTACGCTCCGAAACACTAACCCGCTGCATCGAGAGTATAACTTCGTGATCAGAGTTACAGATTAGTTTATACTCTAGTTTCTGGCTCCTTAATTTCAGGTATGAATTAGAGGATCTAGCGTCAAACCGTTGGAGAACATTACCACTTCCTTTGAGAATCAAAAGGCTACGTTAATAGCTTCACCAATTGCATGAATCCGAACGCCAAGTGAGGTATTCCGGGAGAAAATCCGCTAAACAATGTTGGAATTAGACACCTTATATCATGGCTTGAATATTAAGGCAGAGCGCCAAACCATTTGAGGATGATGCCAATTTTTATCGAGTCAAACTTCTCTCTCCTCTTCCTTTCAGTGACGAGCACCTTAATATCATGCATGTATTAGAAGGTAGGGTATCAAACCGCTCGAGAACGTTACCGCAATCTATGAGGTTCGAACGGCTATGTCAACAGCTACACCTAACCTGTGATTCCGAGGGTTATACCACGTATTCCTGGAGTAAATATGCTGTACAGAATTGACAATAGACACCTCAACTCACGGTTTGAATATTAAAGCTGACCGTCACGCCGTTCTAGACCATTACATATTCGTGTAGGGTCAAATTTCCTAGAGAATGGCCTATCCTCCGAAAAACTAGCCAGCTGTGTCCAGAGTACATCGCCATGTTCAGAGGTTCAAACTAGTATACATTTTAGGGACGCACAGCATAATTTCATGCACGAAATTTAAGATGAAGTGTCAACCGTTCGAGAATGTTAGCACCTTCTGTGAGAGACGAAGGGCTAAGTCAATAGCTTCAGCTATGCTGTGATTCGCAGAGGCAATCCAGGTATTCCGGAAGTTAATCCGCTCAACAGTATTGGTATTAAACACCTTCATTCACGGTTTGAATATGAAAATAGGACGTCAAACCGATTGAGAACGTTACCAATTTGTGTAAGGTCAAACGATTTACCGAAGGCGTTCACATCCTCGAACATCTACCGCTACACCGAGAGTATAACGTCGTGTTCAGAGAAAAAAATTATTATTGATTTCAGTGACGGGTGTCTTAATTTCATGTATAAATTAGTAGATCGAGGGTAAAAGCGTTTGAGACCGCAACCCACTTCAATGACATTTGGCCAGGTATGTCAATAGCTTCATATATCCCGTGTGATCTAGAGTCATTGCAGGTTTTCCTGGAGTAGACCCGTTGCATTTACAGTTTGAACATTAATGCGGAAAGTCAAACCGTTGTAGAACGTTACCTATTGGTACAGTGTCAAACATTTTACCGATAGTCCAACCTTCGGAGACGCTAACCCGCCGTATCGAGAGTATAACTTCTTGTTCACCTGAAGAAATTGGTAATCATTTTGGTGACGGGCACATTAATTTCATTATGAACAAAAAATCGAGTGTCAAGCCGTTCGAGAACGTTGTCACTTTCTGTATGAGATGAACAGCTAAGTGAATAGCTTCTCCGACTATGTGATAACGAGAGTCTAACCAAGCAATCCGGTCGTAATTCGGCAGTTCTGGATTGCCATTAGAAACCTTAATTCACCGTATTAATATAAAAGTACTGACACAAGCGGTTCTAGAACGTCACCTCCTTCTATAGGATCAAACTTTCTACCGATGGCCCTACATTCCGAGACACAAAACTACTGTATCGAGAGTATAGCTTCGTGTGCGGAGAAGCAAATTAATACCCAATTTTGTCAGATAAACCTTAATATCATGAATGAATAAGAAGATCGACGGTGATACTGTTCGAGAACGTTACCAACTTCATTCAGTGTCGCATAGCAATCTATATCTTCACCTATCCTGCGATACCGAGAGACAAACTAGTCATTACGGGAGAAAATTCTCTGAACTAAATATGCAATTGACACGGTAATTCACGGTTCGAGCCTTAAAGTAGGTAGACAAACTGTTGGAGATCATTACCAATTGGTACAGATTCACTCTTTTTACGAAGGCTTTACCATCCGAAAACATAACGCGCTATATCGAGAGTATAACTTCGTGTTTAGACAAACACATTAATATACATTATAGTGATGGCACTACACATTCATGTGCGAGTTAGAATATCGATGGTCAAACCGTTCTACAACGATACCACCCTCTTTGATTGTCGAGCGGCTGAAACTATAGCTTCTCCCATTCCTTGATTCCCAAGGTCAAAGCAGGCATTCCTGGAGTAAATCCACTGAACGGTATATGCATTAGACGCCATAATTCACAGTTTGAATATTACAGTAGGGCGACAAACCGTTGGAGAACGTATCCAGTTGGTATAAAGTCAAACATTTTATTGATGACCTTACACTCCGAAACCATACTCCGCTGCTCGACAGTATAAAATCGTGATCAGAGGTACAAATAATTATACATTTTAGTGACGGGCACCTTAATTTCATGTATGAAATAGAAGGTCTAGTGTCAATCCATTCGAGAACATTGCCACCATGTCTGAGAGTCGAACATGTAAGTCAATAGCTCCATCTATCCTGTGATTCCGAGAGTCAAACCAGGAAATCCGGGAGTAAATCTGCGGTTCAGTCTGGGCATTAGGCACTCTATTTCGCGGTATAAATATTAAGGAACAAAGACAGACCGTTTGAGAAGGTTACAAATTCCGACAAGGACAAACGTTTTACCGAAGACTTTACCCTCCGAAAAACTCAAACCGCAGTATCGATAGTATAACTTCGTTTTCCGAGAAAGAACATAGTCGTCATTTCTGTGACTGGCACGGTAACTTCGTGTATGAATAAGGAAATGGTGTGTCGAACCGTTCGGGCACGTTACCATCTTCTGTGAGAGGCTAACGGCTATGTCAATAGCTACACCCAACCTGACTTGGCGAGAGACAAACCAGGTATTCCGGGAATAAATCCGCTGAACAGTTTTGCAATAAACACCTTCATACTGGGTATGAATATTAAATTGGAGAGTCAAACTGTTGGAGAACACTACCAACTGGTAAAAAGTCGTTCTTCTTCCCGAATGCCATGCCTTCCGAGATTCTAACATGCTGTAGGGAGTATTTTGCTTGGTATTCACAGAATTAAATTAGTCGACATTTTGTCAGACGGATACCATATTTTTATTCTCGAATAGCAAAATCGAGAGTCAAACCGTTCGAGATCATTACCGCGTTCTTTGTGTACCCTAGGGTTACGTCAAAACCATAAACTATACTGTGATTCCGAGAGTCAAGCCTGGTATTCCAGGAGTAAATGCGCGGAACAGTATAGGCAAAGTAAACCTTCATTCACTATATATATATTGAAGTACAGTGTTAAGCCGTTGTAGAACGTTACATATTGGTATGAAGACAACGCTTTTAGAGAAGGCCTTACCTTCCGGGAAACTAACCCGCTGTATGTTACGTATAGCTTCGGTTTCAGAGAAACACATTAGAATACATTTCAGTGACGGCCACCTTAATGTCATCTATGAATTAGAATACCGATGGTTAGACCGCTCGAGAACGATACCGCCATCTTTGATAGTTGAACGGATAAGTAAGTAGTTTCTCCTGTCCCATGATTCCAAAGACAATCCTGGCATTCCGAGAGCCAATAATCAGTACACCATTGGCAATGGACACCTTAATTCCCTGTTTGAATAGCAAGGAACAGAGTGTCATCCCTTGTGGGACGTTACGTATTGGTATAATGTCAAAAGTTTTACCGAACTCCTTATCATTCAAGAACATATCTCGCTGCATCGAAAGTTAGTATGTATTTATTTTTACTTTTATTATTATTCGAATACATTTTAGTGACGGCCACGATGATTTCATTTATCAATTCGAAAATCGAGAGTCAAACCGAAGTAGATCGTTTCCAGTTGGTACAGAGTCAAACGCTTCACCGAAGACTTTAACCTCCGAAAACAGAGCCCGCTGTATCGAGAGCATAGCAGTGTGACGAAAGGAACGAATTAGCATACATTTCAGTGGTTTTCACCTTAATTTCATGTATAAAGCAGACGGACGAGTGTCAAACCGTTTAGTATCGTTACCACCTTCGTTGAGACTCGAACGGCTGTGTCAATAGCTTCACCTATTCTTACGATTCCGATAGTCAAACCTGGTATTCCAGGTATAATTCCGCTGAACAACATTGGCAATGAACACATTAATTCACGGTATGCCTATTAAAGTAGTGAGTGAAACCGTGGGAGAACATTACCTATTGGTATAGAGTCATTCTGCCGACTGAATACATTAGCTTCCTAGAACCTGACCCGCTGTAGCGGAAGTCATTCCTACTGCTCATGGAAACCAACTGGTAGACATTATAGCAGAGGCACACCTTATTTTCATCTATGAATTAGATAGTGGAGAGTCAATCCGATAGGGAACCATACCAAAATCATTGGGAGTCGA